>NW_019228112.1:0-1330 GCF_002742605.1 Olea europaea var. sylvestris
TTCTTCATTTTTCGCGATGGAGTCGGAATGGGCTAAAATTTTACAGACTTATCGGAAACAAAAATCGCGAGCGGGGGCAATTTGTCGTTTTTCGCGACGGTGTCGGAATGGGTTAAAGATAGACAGACTGATCGGAAACAAAAATCGCGCCGGGGGCAATTTCGTCATTTTTCGCGACGGTGTCGGAATGGGCTAAACTTTGACACACTGATCGGAAACAAAAATCGCGCCGGGGCAATTTCGTCATTTTTCGCGACGGTGTCGGAATAGGCTAAAATTTAACAGACTGATCGGAAACAAAAATCGCGCCGGGGGCAATTTCGTCATTATTCGCGACGGTGTTGGAATGGGCTAAAATTTGACAGACTGATCGGAAACAAAAATCGCCCCGGTGGTAATATCGTCTTTTTTCGCGACGGAGTCGGAATGGGCTAAAATTTAACAAATTGATCGGAAACAAAAATCGCGACGGGGCCAATTTCGTCAGTTTTCGCGACGGTGTCGGGATGGGCTAAATTTTGACAGACCGATCGGAAAGAAAAATCGCGCCGGGGCAATTTCTTCATTTTCCTCGACGGTGTCGGAATGTGCTAAAATTTGACAGACTGATCGGAAATAAAAATCTCGCCGGGGGTAACATCGTCATTTTTCGCGACGGAGTCGAAATGGGGTAAAATTTGACAGATTGATTGGAAACAAAAATCGAGCCGGGGGCAATTTTGTCAGTTTTCGCGACGGTGTCCGAATGGGCTAAAATTTGACAGACTGATCGGAAACAAAAATCGCGCCGGGGTAAATTTCGTCATTTTTCGCGACAGCGTCGGAATGGGCTAAAATTTGACAGACTGATCGGAAACAAAAATCGTAACGGGGCCAATTTCGTCAGTTTTCTCGACGGTGTCGGAATGGGCTAAAATTTGACAGACTTATCGGAAACAGAAATCGCGCCGGGGGCAGTATCGTCATTTTTCGCGACGAAGTCGGAATGGGCTAAAATTTGAGAGATTGATCGGAAATAAAAATCGCGATGGGGCCAATTTCGTCAGTTATCGCGATGTTGTCGGAATGGGCTAAAATTTGACGGACTGATCGGAAACAAAAATTGCGCCGGGGGCAATATCGTCGTTTTTCGCGACGGTGTCAGAATGGGCTAAACTTTGACAGACTGATTGGAAACAAAAATCGCGCCGGGGGCATTTTCGTCATTTTTCGCAACTGTGTCGGAATGGGCTAAACTTTGACAGACTGATTGGAAACAAAAATCGCGCCGGGGGCATTTTCGTCATTTTTCGCAACTGTGTCGGAATGGGCTAAACTTTGACAGACTGAT
>NW_019228112.1:1460-2551 GCF_002742605.1 Olea europaea var. sylvestris
AGGTAAATTTCGTCATTTTTTGCGACGGTGTCGGAATTGGCTAAAATTTGACTGACGATCGGAAACAAAAATAGCGCCGGGGGCAATTTCGTCATTTTTCGCGACAGTGTCGGAATGGGCTAAAATTTGACAGACTGATCGGAAACAAAAATCGCCCCGGGGTAAATTTCGTCATTTTTCGCGACGGAGTCGGAATGAGCTAAAATTTGACAGATTGATCGGAAACAAAAATTGCAACAGGGCCAATTTTGTCAGTTTTCGCGACGGAGTCTGAATGGGCTAAAATTTGACAGACTGATCGGAAAGAAAATCGCGCCGGGGTAAAATTCGGCATTTTTCGCGACGGTGTCGGACTGGGCTAAAATTTGACAGACTGATCGGAAACAGAAATCGCGCCGGGGGCAGTATCGTCATTTTTCGCGACGAAGTCGGAATGGGCTAAACTTTGACAGACTGATCAGAAACAAAAATCGCGCCGGGGGCATTTTCGTCATTTTTCGCGACTGTCTCGGAATGGGCTAAACTTTGACAGACTGATCGGAAACAAAAATCGTGCCACGGTAAATTTCGTCATTTTTCACGACGGAGTCGGAATTGGTTAAAATTTGACAGATTGATCGGAAACAAAAATCGCGACGGGGCCAATTTTGTCAATTTTCGCGACGGAGTCGGAATGCGCTAAATTTGACAGACTGATCGAAAACAAAAATCGCGCCGGGGTAAATCTCGTCATTTTTCGCGACGGTGTCGGAATTGGCTAAAATTTGACAGAGGATCGGAAACAAAAATAGCGCCGGGGGCAATTTCGTCATTTTTCGCGACAGTGTCGGAATTGGCTAAAATTTGACAGACTGATCGGAAACAAAAATCGCGCCGGGGGCAATTTCGTCATTTTCCTCGACGGTATCGAAATGTGGTAAAATTTGACAGACTGATCGGAAACAAAAATCGTGCCTGGGGTAATATCGTCATTTTTCTCGACGGGGTCGGAATGGGCTAAAATTTGACAGATTGATCGGAAACAAAAATCGCGCCGGGGCCAATTTTGTCAGTTTTCGCTACGGTGTCCGAATGGGCTAAAATTTGACAGA
>NW_019228112.1:2928-4126 GCF_002742605.1 Olea europaea var. sylvestris
AAATTTTGTCATTTTTCGCGACGGAGTCGGAATGGGCTAAAATTTGACAGATTGATCTGAAACAAAAATCGCGCCGAGGGCATTTTCGTCATTTTTCGCGACGGTGTCGGAATAGGCCAAAATTTGACAGACAGATCGAAAACAAAAAATCGCGCCGGGGTAAATTTCGTCATTTTTCGCGACGGAGTCGAAATTCGCTAAAATTTGACAGACTGATCGGAAACAAAAATCGCGCCGGGGGCAATTTCATCATTTTCGCGACGGAGTCGGAATGGGCAAAAATTTGACAGATTGATCGGAAACAAAAATCGCGCCGTGGCCAATTTTGTCAGTTTTCGCGACGGTGTCGGAATGGGCTAAAATTTGACAGACTGATCGGAAACAAAAATCGCACCGGAGAAATTTCTTCATTTTTCACGACGGTGTCGGAATTGGCTATAATATGACAGGCTAATCGGAAACAAAAATCGCGCAGGGGGCAATTTCGTCATTTTTCGCGACGGTGTCGGAATGGGCTAAAATTTGGCAGACTGATCGTAAACAAAAATCGCGCGGGGGGTAATACCGTCATTTTTCGCGACAGAGTCGGAATGGGATAAAATTTGCCAGATTGATCGGATACAAAAATCGCAACGTGGCCAATTTCGTCATTTTTCGCAACGGTGTCAGAATGGGCTAAATTTTGACAGACCGATTGGAAACAAAAGTCGCGCCGGGGTAAATTTCGTCATTTTTCGCGACGGTGTCGAAATCGGCTAAAATTTGACTGATTGATGGGAAACAAAAATCGCACGGGGGCAATTTCGTCATTTTTCGCGACGGTGTCGAAATCGGCTAAAATTTGACTGATTGATGGGAAACAAAAATCGCACGGGGGCAATTTCGTCATTTTTCGCGACGGTGTCGAAATCGGCTAAAATTTGACTGATTGATCGGAAACAAAAATCGCGCCGGGAAAATTTCGTCATTTTTCGCGAAGGTGTCGGAATGGGCTAAAATTCGACAGACTGATCGGAAACAAAAATCACGCCGGGGCAATCTCGTCATTTTTCGCAAAGGAGTCGGAATGGGCTAAAATTTTACAGACTTATCGGAAACAAAAATCGCGCCGGGGCCAATTTCGTCGTTTTTCACGACGGAGTCGGAATGGGCTAAAATTTGATAGACTGATCGGAAACAAAAATCGCGCTGGGGCAAT
>NW_019228113.1:0-4124 GCF_002742605.1 Olea europaea var. sylvestris
CGTAAGAAGAATTGAGCGTAACTTTTGCACACGTTGTCCGTTTTGGGCCCATAAGTACTTTTTTGAAATGTTGCGACCATTTTTGATTGAACTCACAACATCGTCGTGTCGTGTGAGTTATTTCGACCATTTTTCAATAGAATGAGAAGTTGCATATTTGGAACGCTTGGAGAGTCGGCGTAAGAAGAATTGAGCGTAACTTTTGCACACGGTGTCCGTTTTCGGCCCATAAGTACTTTTTGGAAATGTAGCGACCGTTTTGGATTGAACTCACAACTTCGTCGTGTCGTATGAGTTATTTCGGCCATTTTTCGAAAGAACGAGCATTTGCATATTTGGAACGCTTGGAGACTCGGCGTAAGAAGAATTGAGCGTAACTTTTACACACGTTGTCCGTTTTGGGCCCGTAAGTACTTTTTGGAAATGTAGCGACCGTTTTGGATTGAACTCACAACTTCGTCGTGTCGTATGAGTTATTTCGGCCATTTTTCGAAAGAACGAGCATTTGCATATTTGGAACGCTTGGAGACTCGGCGTAAGAAGAATTGAGCGTAACTTTTACACACGTTGTCCGTTTTGGGCCCGTAAGTACTTTTTGGAAATGTAGCGACCGTTTTGGATTGAACTCACAACTTCATCGTGTCGTATGAGTTATTTCGGCCATTTTTAAATAGAATGATAACTTGCTTATTTGGAACGCTTGGCGAGTCGGCGTAAGAAGAATTGAGCGTAACTTTTGCACACGTTGTCCGTTTTGGGCCCATAAGTACTTTTTGGAAATGTAGCGACCGTTTTGTTATGAATTCACAACTTCGTCGTGTCGTATGAGTTATTTTGGCCATTTTTCGATAGAATGAGCTCGTGTATATTTAGAACGCTTGGAGAGTCGGCGTAAGAAGAATTGAGCGTAACTTTTGCACACGTTGTCCGTTTTGGGCCCATAAGTACTTTTTGGAAATGTAGCGACCATTTTGAATTGAACTCACAACATCATCGTGACGTATGAAGGATTTCAGCCATTTTTCAAAAGAATGAGCACTTGCATATTTGGAACGCTTGGAGAGTCGGCGTAAGAAGAATTGAGCGTAACTTTTGCACACGGTGTCCGTTTTGGGCCCATAAGTACTTTTTGGAAGTGTAGCGACCGTTTTGGATTGAACTCACAACTTCATCGTCACATATGAGGGATTTCGGCCATTTTTCGAAAGAACGAGCTCTTCTATATTTGGAACGCGCGGATAGTCGGCGTACGAAGAATTGAGCGTAACTTTTGCACACGGTGTCCGTTTTGGGCCCATAAGTACTTTTTGGAAGTGTAGCGACCGTTTTGGATTGAACTCACAACTTCATCGTCACATATGAGGGATTTCGGCCATTTTTCGAAAGAACAAGCACTAGCGTATTTGGAACGCTTGGAGAGTCGGCGTAAGAAGAAATGTGCGTAACTTTTGCACACGTTGTCCGTTTTGGGCCCATAAGTACTTTTTGGAAATGTAGCGTCCGTTTTGGATTGAACTCACAACTTCATCGTCACATATGAGGGATTTTGGCCATTTTTCGAAAGAACGGGCACTTGCATATTTGGAACGCTTGGAGAGTCGGCGTAAGAAGAAATGTGCGTAACTTTTGCACGCGTTGTCCGTTTTGGGCCCATAAGTACTTTTTGGAAGTGTAGCGACCGTTTTGGATTGAACTCACAACTTCGTCGTGTCGTATGAGTTATTTCGGCCATTTTTCGATAGAATGAGCACTTGCGCATTTGGAATGTTTGGAGAGTCGGCGTAAGAAGAATTGAGCGTAACTTTTGCACACGTTGTCCGTTTTAGGCCCATAAGTAATTTTTGGAAATGTAGCGACCGTTTTGGATTGAACTCACAACTTCGTCGTGACGTATGCGGGATTTCGGCCATTTTTCGAAAGAACGAGCACTAGCGTATTTGGAACGCTTGGAGAGTCGGCGTAAGAAGGATTGAGCGTAACTTTTGCACACGTTGTCCGTTTTAGGCCCATAAGTAATTTTTGGAAATGTAGCGACCGTTTTGGATTGAACTCACAACTTCATCATGTCGTATGAGTTATTTCGGCCATTTTTCGATAGAATGAGCACTTGCATATTTGGAACGCTTAGCGAGTCTGCGTAAGAAGAATTGATCGTAACTTTTGCACACGTTGTCCGTTTTGGGCCCATAAGTACTTTTTGGAAATGTTGCGACCATTTTGGATTGAACTCACAACTTCATCGTGGCATATGAGTTATTTCGGCCATTTTTCAATTGAATGAGAACTTGCATATTTGGAACGCTTGGAGAGTCGGCGTAAGAAGAATTGAGCGTAACTTTAACACACGTTGTCCGTTTTGGGCCCATAAGTACTTTTTAGAAATGTAGCGACCGTTTTGGATTGAATTCACAACTTCATCGTGTCGTATGAGTTATTTCGGCCATTTTTCAATAGAATGAGAACTTGCATATTTGGAACGCTTGGAGAGTCGGCGTAAGACGAATTGAGCGTAACTTTTGCACACGGTGTCCGTTTTGGGCCCATAAGTACTTTTTGGAAATGTAGCGACCGTTTTGGATTGAATTCACAACTTCATCGTGTCGTATGAGTTATTTCGACCATTTTTCGATAGAAGGAGCACTTGTATATTTGGAACGCTTGGCGAGTCGGCGTAAGAAGAATTGAGCGTAACTTTAACACACGTTGTCCGTTTTGGGCCCATAAGTACTTTTTGGAAATGTAGCGTCCATTTTGGGTCAAACTCACAACTTCATCGTGACATATGAGGGATTTTGGCCATTTTTCGAAAGAACGAGCACTTGCATATTTGGAACGCTTGGAGAGTCGGCGTAAGAAGAATTGTGCGTAACTTTTGCACACGTTGTTCGTTTTGGACCCATAAGTACTTTTTGGAAATGTAGCGATCGTTTTGGATTGAACTCACAACTTCGTCGTGTCTTATGAGTTATTTCGGCCATTTTTCGATAGAATGAGCACTTGCGTATTTGGAATGCTTTGAGAGTCGGCGTAAGAAGAATTGAGCGTAACTTTTGCACACGTTGTCCGTTTTGGGCCCATAAGTACTTTTTGGAAATGTAGCGACCATTTTGAATTGAACTCACAACTTCATCGTGACGTATGAAGGATTTCAGCCATTTTACGAAAGAATGAGCACTTGCATATTTGGAACGCTTGGAGAGTCGGCGTAATAATAATTGAGCATAACTTTTGCACACGTTGTCCGTTTTCGGCCCATGAGTACTTTTTGGAAATATAGCGACCGTTTTGGATTGAACTCACCACTTAATCATGACGTATGAGGGATTTCGGCCATTTTTCGAAAGAACGAGCACTTGCATATTTGGAACGCTTGGAGAGTCGGCGTAAGAAGAATTGAGCGTAACTTTTGCACACGTTGTCCGTTTTGGGCCCATGAGTACTTTTTGGAAATATAGCGACCGTTTTGGATTGAACTCACCAATTCATCGTGACGAATGAGGAATTTCGGCCATTTTTTGAAAGAACGAGCACTAGCGTATTTGGAACGCTTGGAGAGTCGGCGTAAGAAGAATTGAGCGTAACTTTTGCTCACGTTGTCCGTTTTGGGCCCATAAGTACTTTTTAGAAATGTAGCGACCGTTTTGAAATGAATTCACAACTTCGTCATGTCGTATGAGGTATTTCAGCCATTTTTCGAAAGATTGAGCACTTGTATATTTGGAACGCTTGGAGAGTCGGCGTACGAAGAATTGAGCGTAACTTTTGCTCACGTTGTCCGTTTTGGGCCCATAAGTACTTTTTAGAAATGTAGCGACCGTTTTGAAATGAATTCACAACTTCGTCATGTCGTATGAGGTATTTCAGCCATTTTTCGAAAGATTGAGCACTTGTATATTTGGAACGCTTGGAGAGTCGGCGTACGAAGAATTGAGCGTAACTTTTGCACACGTTGTCCGTTTTGGGCCCATAAGTACTTTTTGGAAATGTAGCGACCGTTTTGAAATGAATTCACAACTTCGTCATGTCGTATGAGTTATTTCAGCCATTTTTCGATAGATTGAGCACTTGTATATTTGGAACGCTTGGAGAGTCGGCGTAAGAAGAATTGAGCGTAACTTTTGCAC
>NW_019228114.1:0-4123 GCF_002742605.1 Olea europaea var. sylvestris
GAAGAATTGAGCATAACTTTTGCACACGGTGTTCGTTTTGGGCCCATAAGTACTTTTTGGAAATGTAGCGGCCGTTTTGGATGTAACTCACCACTTCATCGTGCCGTACGAGGGATTTTGGCCATTTTTTGAAAGAATGAGCAGTTACATATTTAGAACGCATGGAGGGTCGACGGACGAAGAATTGAGCGTAACTTTTGCACACGGTGTCCGTTTTGGGCCCATAAGTACTTTTCGGAAATGTAGCGACCGTTTCGGATTGAACTCACCACTTCGTCGTGATGTACGAGGGATTATGGCCATTTTTTGAAAGAATAAGCACTTGCATATTTAGAATGCTTGGAGAGTCGACGGACGAAGAATTAAGCGTAACTTTTGCACACGGTATCCGTTTTGGGCCCATAAGTACTTTTCGGAAATGTAGCGACCGTTTCGGATTGAACTCACCACTTCGTCGTGACGTACGAGGGATTATGGCCATTTTTTGAAAGAATGAGCACTTGCATATTTAGAATGCTTGGAGAGTCGGTGGACGAAGAATTAACTTTAACTTTTGCACACGGTGTCCTGGGCCCATAAGTACTTTTCGGAAATGTAGCGACCCTTTTAGATTCAGCACTTCGTCGTGACGTAAGAGGGATTT
This sequence comes from Olea europaea var. sylvestris, assembly GCF_002742605.1. Classification (NCBI taxonomy): domain Eukaryota; kingdom Viridiplantae; phylum Streptophyta; class Magnoliopsida; order Lamiales; family Oleaceae; genus Olea; species Olea europaea. The sequence continues at coordinate 644 of NW_019228114.1, forward strand.
CGGCCATTTTTGGAAAGAATGAGCACCTGAATATTTGGAGCACCTGGATTGTTCGCGTTCGAAGTATTGAGCGTAACTTTTGCACACGGTGTCCTTTTTGGCCCATAAGTACTTTCTGGAAATGTAGCGACCGTTTTGGATTGAACTCACCACTTCGTCGTGACGTACGAGGGATTTTGGCCATTTTTCGAAAGAATGACCACTTGCATATTTAGAACGCTTGGAGGGTCGACGGACGACGAATTGAGCGTAACTTTTACACACGGTGTCCGTTTTGGGCCCATAAGTACTTTTTGGAAATGTAGCGACCGTTTTGGATTGAACTCACCACTTCATCGTCACGTACGAGGGATTTTGGCCATTTTTCGAAAGAATGAGCACTTGCATATTTAGAATGCTTGGAGAGTCGACGGACGAAGAATTGAGCGTAACTTTCGCACACGGTGTCCGTCTTGGGCCCATAAGTACTTTTTGGAAATGTAACGACCGTTTTAGATTGAATTCACCATTTCGTCGTCACGTTGGAGGGATTATGGCCATTTTTCGAAAGAATGAGCACCTGAATATTTGGAGCGCCTGGATTGTTTGCGTTCGAAGGATTGAGCGTAACTTTTGCACACGGTGTCCGTTTTTGGCCCATAAGTACTTTCTGGAAATGTAGCGACCGTTTTGGATTGAACTCACCACTTCGTCGTGATGTACGATGGATTTTGGCCATTTTTCAAAAGAATGAGCACTAGCATATTTAGAATGCTTGGAGAGTCGGCGGACGAAGAATTGAGCGTAACTTTTGCGATTGGTGTCCATTTTGGGCCCATAAGTACTTTTTGGAAATGTAGCGACCGTTTTCGATTGAATTCACCACTTCGTCGTGACGTACGAGGCATTTTGGCAATTTTTTGAAAGAATTAGCACTTGCATATTTAGAACGCTTGGAGAGTCGGTGGACGAAGAATTGAGCGTAACTTTTGCACACGGTGTCCGTTTTGGGCCCATAAGTACTTTTTCAAAATGGAGCGACCGTTTTGGATGAAACTCACCACTTCCTCATGACGTACGAGGGGTTTTGGCCATTTTTCAAAAGAATGAGCACTTGCATATTTAGAACGCTTTGAGGGTCGACGGACGAAGAATTGAGCGTAAATTTTGCATACGGTGTCCGTTTTAGGCCCATAAGTACTTTTTGGAAATGTAGCGATCATTTTGGATTGAACTCACCACTTCGTCGTCACGTACGAGGGATTTTGGCCATTTTTCGATAGAATGAGCACTTGCATATTTGGAACGCTTGGAGAGTCAACGGACGAAGAATTAAGCGTAACTTTTGCACACGGTATCCGTTTTTGGCCCATAAGTACTTCTTGGAAATGTAGCGACCGTTTTGGAATGAACCCACCACTTTATCGTGACGTACGAGTGATTATTGCCATTTTTTGAAAGAATGAGCACTTGCATATTTAGAACGCTTGGAAAGTCGGCGGACGAAGAATTGAGCGTAACTTTTGCACACGCTGTCCGCTTTGGGCCCATAAGTACTTTTTGGAAATGTAGCGACCGTTTTGGAATGAACTCACCACTTTATCGTGACGTACGAGGGATTATTGCCATTTTTCGAAAGAATGAGCACTTGCATATTTAGAACGCTTGGAAAGTCGGCGGACGAAGAATTGAGCGTAACTTTTGCACACGGTGTCCGTTTTGGGCCCATAAGTACTTTTTGGAAATGTAGCGACCATTTTGGATTGAACTCACCACTTCGTCGTCACGTACGAGGGAGTTTGGCCTTTTTTCGAAAGAATGAGCACTTGCATATATGGAACGCTTGGAGAGTCAACGGACGAAGAATTAAGCGTAACTTTTGCACACGGTATCCGTTTTTAGCCCATAAGTACTTCTTGGAAATGTAGCGACCGTTTTGGAATGAACTCACCACTTTATCGTGACGTACGAGGGATTATTGCCATTTTTCGAAAGAATGAGCACTTGCATATTTAGAATGCTTGGAGAGTCGGCGGACGAAGAATTGAGCGTAGCTTTTGCACACAGTGTCCGTTTTGGGCCCATAAGTACTTTTTGGAAATGTAGCGACCGTTTTAGATTGAACTCAGCACTTCGTCGTGACGTAAGAGGGATTTCGGCCATTGTTTGAAAGAATGAGCACCTGAATATTTGGAGCGCCTGGATTGTTCATGTTCGAAGGATTGAGCGTAACTTTTGCACACGTGTCCATTTTTGGCCCAAAAGTACTTTTTAGAAATGCAGCCACCGTTTAGGATTCAACTCACCACTTCTTCGTGACGTGCGAGAGATTTTGGCCTTTTATCGGTAGAATGAGCACTTGCATATTTAGAACGCTTGGAGAGTCGACGGACGAAGAATTGAGCTTAACTTTTGCACACGGTATCCGTTTTGGGCCAATAAGTACTTTTTGGAAATGTAACGACCGTTTTTGGATTGAACTCACCACTTCGTCGTGACGTACGAGGGATTATGGCCATTTTTTGAAAGAATGAGCACTTGCATATTTAGAACGCCAAGAGAGTCGGCGGACGAAAAATTTAGTGTAACTTTTGCACACGGTATCCGTTTTGGGCCCATAAGTACTTTTTGGAGATGTAGCGACCATTTTGGATTGAACTCACCACTTCATCGTGCCGTACGAGGGATTTTGGCAATTTTTCGAAAGAATGAGCACTTGCATATTTAGAATGCCTGGAGAGTCGGCGGACAAAGAATTTAGCGTAACTTTTGTACACGGTGTCCGTTTTGGGCCCATAAGCACTTTTTGGAAATGTAGCGACCGTTTTGGATTGAACTCACCAGTTCTTCGTGCCGTACGAGGGATTTTGGCCATTTTTCGAAAGAATGAGCACTTGCATATTTAGAACGCTTGGAGGGTCGACGGACGAAGAATTGAGCGTAACTTTTTCACACGGTGTCCGTTTTGGGCCCATAAGTACTTTTTGGAAATGTAGCGACCGTTTTGGATTGAACTATCCACTTCGTCGTGCCGTACGAGGGATTTTGTCCATTTTTCGAAAGAATGAGCACTTGCATATTTAGAGCGCCTGGAGAGTCGGCGGACGAAGAATTTAGCGTAACTTTTGCACACGGTGTCCGTTTTGGGCCCATAAGTACTTTTTGGAAATGTAGCGACCGTTTTGGATTGAACTCACCACTTCATCGTCACGTACGAGGGATTTTGGCCATTTTTCGAAAGAATGAGCACTTGCATATTTAGAATGCTTGGAGAGTCGACGGACGAAGAATTGAGCGTAACTTTCGCACACGGTGTCCGTCTTGGGCCCATAAGTACTTTTTGGAAATGTAGCGACCGTTTTAGATTGAACTCACCATTTCGTCGTCACGTAGGAGGGATTATGGCCATTTTTTGAATGAATGAGCACCTGAATATTTGGAGCGCCTGGATTGTTTGCGTTCGAAGGATTGAGCGTAACTTTTGCACACGGTGTCCGTTTT
>NW_019228115.1:0-2253 GCF_002742605.1 Olea europaea var. sylvestris
CTCTTGGTGATGTCTCGTGTGTTACAAATGTATCAAAGAAAAGGGCTTTAATTCCTGAATCATCCTCTATGTTGTGGCATAAATGATTGGGTTATATTTCTAAGGATAGAATGGAAAGATTAGTAAAAAATGAGATACTTCCTTCCTTAGACTTCTCCGATTTTGACACCTGTATAGATTGTATAAGAGGAAAGTTAACTAAGTCTATGAGGAAGGGTTCGACTAGGAGTAATGGAATTTTGGACTTAATTCACACTGATATCAGTGGACCTTTGCTTTTCACTATATGTGGGAATAAATATTTCATAACTTTCATTGATGATTTCTCACGATATGGATATGTTTATCTGATTAACGACAAATCACATGCACTTGAGAAATTCAAAGTTTTTAAATTGGAAGTAGAGAAACAATGTGGGAAAAATATCAAAGTTGTAAGATCTGACCGAGGTGGTGAATACTATGGAAAATATGACGAGTCTGGTCAAAATATGGGTGATTTTGCAAAATTTTTACAAGAGTGTGGAATAGTGCCCCAATACACCATGCCAGGGACACCTGAGCAGAATGGTGTTTCTGAAAGACGTAATCGAACCCTAAAAGATATGGTTAGAAGTATGATGAGTAGAACAAATTTGCCTGAATATTTGTGGGGTGAAGCCTTGAAAACAGTTATGTATATTTTGAACAGAGTTTCAAGTAAAGCTGTTGCAAAGACACCTTTTGAATTATGGACAAGACGTAAGCCAAGTATAGCTCACTTTAAAGTTTGGGGGTGTCTAGCTGAGGTTAGGATTTATAATCCATTTGAAAAGAAATTAGACCCTAAATCAACTCCTGGCTACTTTATTGGGTATCCGGATAGATCAAAGGGATAAAAGTTTTACTGTCCAAATCGCGGCACTAGAATTGTGGAGTCCATTACTGCTAAGTTTCTGGAGAACGATTTTGGAAACAGTGGGAGTTCCACGTTGAGAGAAATTCTTGTTGAACCTAATCAAGTTGTTGTTCCAGTTCCCATCATACAGGAAAGAGTTGGTTCTCAGCCAATTGAAGTTGTTAATGAAGAACCGAGGAACCAGGAGGAATCTCCAATTCCTCAAACAACGATTGAATCGGTTCCTGAGCCACAAGTTAGGAGATCACAAAGGGAAAGAAGATCTGCATTGCCCAGTGATTATGTTACATATTTATTGGAGAGCAATTTTAATATTGGGCAGCATTGACAAGTCGTGATGCAGATAATTGGATAGCTGCCATGGAAGAAGAAATGAATTCCATGGAAAGGAATAAAGTTTGGGATCTTGTTTAACTTCCTCCAGATGCTAAGGCTGTAGATAACAAGTGGATTTTCAAAAGTAAATTAGATTCAGAAGGAAATGTTGAGCGAAAGAAAGCAAGATTAGTTGCAAAAGGTTTCACTCAATGAGAGGGCATTGATTATGTTGAAACCTTCTCCCCTGTTTCATCGAAAGATTCTTTTCGAATTATCATGGCTCTTGTGGCACACTATAATTTGGAGCTTCATCAAATGGATATTAAGACAACATTTTTGAATGGAGATCTTTTTGAAATGGTTTACATGAAACAACCTGAAGGTTTTGTTGTAAAAGGAAAAGAAAACTTGGTGTGTAAATTAAACAAATCCTTATATGGTCTCAAGCAAGCATCTCGACAGTGGTATTGCTTGCTAGTAGTAACTTAGGGCTGCTTCATGAGACAAAGAAAATGTTGTCTGCTAATTTTGAGATGAAAGATCTTGGAGAAGCTTCCTATGTACTTGGCATTGAAATGCATCGTGATAGAAATCGTGGTTTATTGGGACTTTCTCAGAAAGCTTATATACGACGTGTTCTAGAAATGTTTAATATGCAAAATTGTGCACCTGGTGATGTACCTATCATAAAAGGAGATAAGTTTAATAAAACTCAATGTCCAAGGAATGAGCTGGAAAGGGAGTCTATGAAAATGATCCCATATGCTAGTGCTGTGGGAAGCTTGATGTATACTCAAATTTGCACTAGACCGGATATAGCCTACGCAGTAAGTGTCCTTAGCAGATTTCAGTCTAATCGAGAACAAGAACATTGGAAAGCAGCTAAGAAAGTTATGAGATATTTGAAGAAAACTGAAAGTTATATGCTTACATTCCAGCGTACAAATCATCTTGAGGTGGTAGGATATTCAGATTCTGATTTTGCTGGATGTCAAGATGATTTGAAATCAACCTCAGGTTACATTTTTACATTAGCT
>NW_019228115.1:2318-8272 GCF_002742605.1 Olea europaea var. sylvestris
GTTATTTATGTAAAGAACTACGTTTTGGGCTTGATCCCTTTACGGGGTACGTAGGCAACCTATATGTTTTCGGATACAGCCCCTTCTGATAATAAAATAATTTTTCTCCTATCCATGAACTATTTTAAGCATGCATTTGACTTATGTCTTTTTATATTATTGATATATTGAAATATGACGTATAAAGACATAAGACGAGTCTCTTTTAGAGACATGTGGCTTCATTTTGATTCGAAGCATTATGAGGACCAATATGAGTTAGCACAGTTTTTTATCACATTTGGTGCTAAGTTCATACCACATACTACCACATTGGTTGGAGGATGGGGATCCATGTCGATAAGGATGTTGACATTTGTAGCTGTGGAATGGTCTTACATCTTTTAAATTGGTGTAATGACTTCCATGTTCGGTGTTAATATTCTTGTTGGACCGGATCATGTTACGTAAAGTGTCATCATTGGAGCTATACTTTTGTGGCCACCTATGTAGTCTAACCCGGGTGTTAAAACTTTGTTATGGCAATCAAATGTTTGCCCAAGTGGGAGAATGTTGGAATAATTAATAATTCCATATGTGGGCTTCACATTCGATTGCAAAAATTTTACGGGTTAGATATATGGCTCATAATGATATTTGTGTTTGGGCCAAATTTATTAAGTGATTAATTGGGCCTTTTACACCTTACGGGTTGTAATTAATTCGATGTGGTAATTTAAAGTATGTGGGCCGGAAATAAACCCTAATTAGAATTCTAGTCGTAATGTGACGGCTCAATTATTTCCTATATATAAAGGCTAGGTCCCCACTCCTCTCCATATGTTTTTGGCTTGCCCCATTGATAGCTAATACTTTTGTGAGGAGCAAGGAGGGGAAGATCTTGTCTACTATTACAACTATAATTCATATCAACAATGGCTTCCGCAGGTATGAATTCGATTTATCAATTTATTATTCTGTGATTCTTGATTCTTAGCATGATTACAATAAAATTCAACACATAGTAGCTTCGAATTATAAATTACTATGTAAAGCTAGGAAGAAGGAATAGAATACAATTACTTTGAAATCATACACCAAAAAGTGAGTTAGATATGAACAAGAAATATAATGACGCAAATCTTGAAATTTGAAATTAGCACAAAAACAATAATGTTCCTATTGTTTCTTTCAAAAACTCAGGTTAAATTACAATTTTCTTAATTTTCTTTTAACTTTGTAGTTATTCTCGCATTCTATTACACATCTAAAATTTATTGATGACAAATGATTTAAGGTTGATAACTTTTGAGTTGTTAAATTGTGAAACTAATACAGAGGGTTCAAATGAATGTTAGCTTACATTAAAAGGTTAAATTCAGCATTGCGCTACCTAATGATCAAGCTTAGTTGGACCATTTATCGAATACATAATTTTATGAAATTTTTACAGTATTTTCTAAACTCATTTAGGTACGACATAGTAAAATTTCAGAATATTCTAAGAACATTTAAGCACTCCAATAGACACTCAAACATATGGGGGGAAAAATTTGTGTTTTTGGTTACACTGAACATAGCACATGGAAAATGACATAACTTATCCTATCGACCTTCAATTGACTGGATTCCAAAGCCAACGAACAGATGACTCATAGAGCTTTTAAACCTCACTAGTTTTGCCCAAAAATTCAAAGAATGTTCAAGATGATGTGACAAAATTCAAACAGAAAGCTTAAAATTTTTGTATATAAGTCAAACGTTTAATCTTAACTTCTTTAACAACTTTAATTATATGCATATTTAAACTAAATAACAGTATTCACATTAAAAATAACTAGGAAATCTTAAAGAAAGATAAACTAACATCTTTTAAAAATTCAACATAAGTTGCATAACTAGTAAGAACTAAAAACTCTCAAGTGTGACAAACTACACAAATGAAGCACCATTTTCCATTTGAATCCTCCACAATCCACGTAAATCTCACTTCATTGACTAATCCTTTAATTTGAAAAATTTATCAACATAGAAAGTGTGAGCTTTAAGCTCAGTAGGATACTGTGTCATTTTTGTCATAAACATATTTACAAAATGATATGAGAGAATTTAACAGTTCACATAAATGAATATCGACAAATTCATGATTCTGAAGAATTCCTTGGGATCGTAGAAACCAATTATGATCATATATAAACTTCTTTATTCACAGCTTCAAAAATTCTAACACAATCACAAGTATACATATATATGCATAATAAACAAAAGGTATAAATACTTAGCACCACCTACCTTGATTTTCTTGAAATATAAAGGAATAAAATGTGTAAAAGCTTTTCTCCTTCACACCCTTACTATTCCTTTAAACTTAACTTAAATATAAAGATATTTTTGAAAGAAAATAAGAGTAAATTTGGATTTAAGGAAATTCCTCTTCTTGTAACCTCCATTTTTAGTGAAAAACTAAATAGGAGAGTTATATTATCATTAACATTGCTAAATTGAGTCTTTAACTAAAAAATTAAAGAGTTTTAAGCCCATAAAAAATAATTCTTATAAAAAGTTTTATAAAACATTTACATAATGAAAAACAGAGGAAAATGAACCATTCATATGATTTGTTAATCTCTCTATGAAAGCCCACTAATAAAACAATTATTCCATTCAATTAAATCGATATAATTGTTCTTAATGTACAAAATGAGGAGCTTTTAACTCAAAAATAATATTTGTAAAAATATTCTATGAAAACATCTATAAGGTGATTTGAACCTAGGTCGTTTATGTAAAATACCATGCAAATCATTTTGTGGCAACCCAGTTCTTTATTAAATCTTTGTGATCAAATTCTCTTAAACTTAATGCCTTAAATTGTTGGGCTTTTAAAGAACTTGTAGTTTAGGCCTTCATAACCTTAAATAGACCGAGCTTTCATGGCTCGTTTCTTAAATGGACGATATCATCCAATTTAAAAATATAAAATTCGGGACCTTACAAGAAAAATAAACAGATGATGTAGATACACAAGCTAGCTTTTCTCCATTTAATACCATAATATCTTTGGAACTAACCGGATGCCTTAAATTGTTGGGCTTTTAAAGAACTTGTAGTTTAGGCCTTCATAACCTTAAATAGACCGAGCTTTCATGGCTCGTTTCTTAAATGGACGATATCATCCAATTTAAAAATATAAAATTCGGGACCTTACAAGAAAAATAAACAGATGATGTAGATACACAAGCTAGCTTTTCTCCATTTAATACCATAATATCTTTGGAACTAACCGTTTCACCTAAATGTCGCATTCCATCCAAACAAAAGGCCATTACCATGTAATTTTTTTCAATGTAAAGTTAACAATGTGCAACCTCATCGACATCAATTTTTCTCTCTATTAGTAACAGTTTCTAAGACAATCTTCATTAAAACTCGAAAACACTTTCAAATCCTTTGTAAGTATCTCCATAACCTTCCCCGCATTATCACTCCTACAATTGACAGAAAAGAATTAAAAGAGACCCACAATTACCAAATGGTAAAACCAACGAGTACTACCTATCATCATCATTTAAGAAAAAAATTGCCAGAAAAGAATGAGACCCAAAATTTCCAAATAGTAAAACCAACTAGTATGAACTATCGTCATCATTGTTTTCTTAAATTTGTGAAATGAATGAAAAACTTAGAGCTTTAAGATACTTTTGCTTTCGAATCTTGAAGAAAATTTTCAAGGAGAAGTCCTCTCATTCACCATTGGTCACAGCATCTTGCGAGTACCTCACGTTGAAGAAAAATCTTGATTCCTTCTTTAACCTCCATTCATTTCTAAATCCCAAAAATCAAGAACAAAAATACTAAAAATAATTGAACCCCATTAAAATTTAAAGAGCGAGAGATCCTACTTGTAGAGAAATCTTACTTGTGGACTGTTTCTTTAAAATTCTCTCAATCCAAAAACTGAAGAATTAAGAAAGCCAACTCTCTGCTTAAAGAAAACATTTTTTGTATCCAAGGTTACAAATTCTTTAGATCGAGTAAAATTCCAATTCAAAATTGAAGAACACATCAAATTCATAATCCCATTACATATGACTCTCAAGTAGCTAAACTTAATTTAAAAAAAAAATAAAAATAAAAATAAAAATAAAAAACCAACACAGTTAATTACTGGTCCATCCATAAAACAAAGACGAACTTATATATACACTAGTTTAGGCTCCGTGCAATGCACGGATTGTATTATTTGAAGGGTGATATTAGCGTTTTGAATGTTAATAATTGTATAAAGTAAATTATGTTCAAAGTGGGAGGAGTAATGAAAAAGTTTTCCATTAGGAAACTGTTGAACAAAGATATGTTTTTATATTCGTAAAAATTGGGATCTTCTTGGTTGTTTCTGTTATCCTTTTGAAAGTGTGTGTTTTAGTTTGATGGAAATGGAGATTTAGAAGTAAAGCACAAATTGAGAAAAAGCAAGATGCGTCATTTAGTGCTTATATACTACATCTAATATTTTTTGAAAATAATAATTCGTACAATGTTGAAAGTTAAATATTTACATGTCAATTATTTGAACGAAGGGTAAATAAGCTAAAGGTTTATTAAAAAATGTTGTACATATTTTTACTTTTTTTTAATGCTATACATTGAGAAAAAGAATCTGATAAAGATAGCTCAATTTATTTTTTGGCAGAATATATATGATGAGAAGATTACACTATCTTTAATTTGGTTTAGTCGTCTAGTGATATATTAGATTTCTCATCTTTTTTTTGTGTCATTTACAAATGAAATAGAGTTAGCAAAAAAACACTTCTTGAGTGTGAAACAATTGTCTTTTATACCTGTTTCTCTGAACTTATTCTCATGGTATCCATTGCCTTTTTTGTTTCTATATATTCTCTGGATTCATCAAGCTCGTCTAAGTCGTAGCAATTTGATTGATTAAATAATGGAACTTTTTGGATTGCCCAACTTAATTTTTTTAATATCCTGAAAGCTATAAAAAAAAAAAAAAGAGAGAGAGATTAATTTGGAATTAACTTGGAAACATAAGAGAGCACATAAATAAAGATTTTTTTAAACAAATTAACATGAAATTAAAAAAATGTGATGACCTATGTCAAGGATGTGTTCATCTAACATTTACAGGCGAACTTAACCGAATCCTTTGGAGCAGTGTAATCCTAGTTTTCCCTTTTGATTAATAAGAAGATATTCCTTGAATGATGGGTCATATTTCTAGAAGAAAGCGAGCAGATTTTTAAATTCTACTTTGCCACTTATATCAGAACTAAAGAGACAACCTTGATGCAGAAAGAAATAAAGAATAAGTTCAGTGCCAATAGCCCTTTCATCAACCAAGGAAAAGTATTCTACACTGACGAAAAGACTGTGATTGCACATTCATCAGATTCGAAGATTCAAGACCTAATCACTTCAGTAATAAATAGTATTAGAAATCAACCAATTATATGATTACCACTGCCTAGAGAAGTAAGATTGACAGAATTCAATTATATGGACAAGCGATATGTAGAAGAGAGTAGGGCAAGAATGGCTCAAAGCCTCAAACAACATTTGCTCAATACGAATTTCGATTTAAATTTTTAAAAGCTTGCAATTAATATATAGTTTGCTCTGTACTTACCACTAATTCACAATAAGCATAATAATATTGAGGAAATCTCCCAAGAATTTCCACCAGAGATGTTTGAGTTGCATCTAAGAAGAGAAATATCATTTCCTTTACACAAATATCAGGCTGTACGAACAATGATAAAAAATTACTTCTATTAATTTAATCAATAAATGACTGAGAATAAGATATGGAAAATAATTTTTACCTTTTTCTTAACTATCATCACAAATATAGGAAGAATACCCATACGTGGCTGTGCCTATAACCTGATGATGAACATGTTCTCCAATATTGTTCATCAACATCTCAAGAAGCTGTAAATCCGACAAAAAAA
>NW_019228115.1:8437-13798 GCF_002742605.1 Olea europaea var. sylvestris
AGTTAATGTTAAATTAAACAACACTAATCTTGTCTTAAGAATTAAACTCCATTCAGCAAGATAAAAGTAACTTCAGCACCATTTTACAGACTTAAACAACAAAAACATTTACTCCTTCAAATTTAAAACCACTATAATAGATATTGAAATTGAACATTTAGAGTACAAAACTAATAAATGAAGATATATCAACTCCTGTTAAAGTATACGTGGATTACCAGCTTACTGAGTTCATTTAGCTTATGGTACCAGATGCATCTAGCTAATAGAATAATAGTTAGGTGAGGCTGAATCTTCAAGTTTGATATTGACTATGTTTGAAGGAACCAACATTGAGGCTTTTTCCTCATTCCATTTCCCATTTCGTAAAACCTAAAGTTGGAACAGTTTTAATGTCTCATATTTGCTACCGAAAAACCTACATTTATTCCAATGTATAGAAATATTTAAAATAAGTAATTTTGAAGCTATGACTATAAGATTATAGATTGAATTTTGATAAAGGAATCTTACTGAATTTTCATAATTTGTGATGGTTAGGATAAACATGGACGTAAAAAAAAAATTCATTGTAACAGATATCTGTGACAATCTTTCGTCTGTATAAACGTATCTTCTCTGATGAAACTGCTTCTAATGGATATCCGAAAACAAAGCATTCAATGTATTTGAGAAGGAAAACTCCAAAATTTGGCATATAGAAAAAATCATTAGAAGTTAGTTTATGTTAATGTTGTAAATGTAAAATAAAATTAAATAGAAAATTAAATATTACATTAAATTGTTGAGATGCTTACCCATTATTTTGACAAGATAGATACGATATGATTTCCAATTTCATATGTTTATTTCTATGTTTTCTTAAACTTGGTTTGCCAAAGAAAATGTCTGTAGATATCAATAATGATTGTACTACAGTCAAAATTGGTTCTGCACGTAATTTAATTGCGTCCGGTGTATGAATGTTGTGGCTGCAATCATATACATGAAATTTCCACTTTTGAAAGTTGACAAGAAAAAGAAACCAAATGTTACCTGGATATGCGGATGGAATCAATAAATAGTTGTATGTTATCCACGAACGAGCACATACAGGCAATTCTCCTTTTATGTACTGTTGTAATGCATTTAAATTATTTGTAGAATGGGCAGCTCCTCCTTTTATAATTGAATACCAATGAACACATTCATTCTCGAATCTAAGGACCATGATTGCATATCCTTTAGAAAGTGAGGGAAATTCATCATAAATAAGTCTTCTCAATAGCTTTAATTCTATATCAATATGCTAGTAAAAAAATGTAAATTCGATATATTAATAATGGAGTAAAATTAATTATGATTACTAAAGTTGACTTACCACAATATTTATATCTTTCATTTGATTTATTATATTTATCAGCGACTGTTTTCCGTATAGATTGCCGATTTCATCTTTCCAGTATGCATTTTATAAGAAAAAATTAAATTGTCGTCAAATAAGTAAAATACAAATTAGAATATTTAAATTAACGAGGTTAAATATAATATCTTACTCTCTGATGGACTTTGTGATATTCATTCTCTAATGTTTTTGTATTTGTCGATGTTATAGTCTTCTAAAATATTAGTTGGCATTGTTGATGGAGATTGTGTCTTTTTCTACTTACCTTTTTTTTTCTTTCGTTGATCTTTCAACGTTTTCTGTATGAGGAGGCACATCTCGTTGTACAGAGGCTACAATTGTTTCCATGTGTGATTTTCAATCGGATAACTGATTCTGCATATTTCGATTTTGTTCATCAATGTAAGACTTCGTTAAATCGAAACTGGTATCCACATAAGATTGCATGTTAGATTGTATGCCCAGAAAGTAGTCTTGTTGGTCTTTTTGCTGATATTCAAAAAATTGTTTCTGATTGTCAAGAATTGTTTGATAGAGAGCTTCTTGCTTTTCAAGAATTGTATGACACTGAGCTTCTTGTTTTGTTGATTCTTGAATCATCTGTGTTTTTAAGCTGTCATAGAAACCAAAGATATCTTGTCTGTGTATATTGAACATCTGTTCCATATCTTGTTTAGTTATATAGTTTGAGCTACTAGAAGAAGTAGATTCAATTCCATCTGAAGTGTGGATAGTTCTTTCTTATGTATGTATGTTATCTGCTGAAATTTGTTGTGTTACATTGTCCAATTCACCATTGACAATGTTGTCTAGTGTATGATGTTGGTTGTTAATTGGTAGCGAAAGATTCGTATACCAGAATGTTTCCAATTCTGCTTCAGTAGGATTTAGCGTTGCAATTACTATAATCTATAATTGTAATAAAATATCAGATGTATTTTTTAAATTTATTTATAAAAAATTAAATATATATTCAATTGTATATTGAAATTAACATACCTCTTGAGCAGCCAAAAATTGTTTAATAACATGTTCTGTTAATACTATTTGAGATTGTCATTTATGCATTCGTGGACATTTTAAGCTTGTACGGATACGATGACCGAATTGTCGTCCAATTTGAGGAAAAGCTTCATATATCCAATACTGAAATATAAGTAAAAAGAAATATTAAAGTTTTTATATGATTAAATTATATGTAATGGGGAAAATAATGAAAGAAAAATACCTGGAATGCAAGCGGATAACCATGCAACGAATATTTACAGTCTGTTTGGTCATTTTGTTGTATTCTTCGTACTCTTTCAAACTGTGATTCTTGTAATGAATTTAATAAAATAAAGTATTTCTTACGTCCCCATGGATACATAAGGAACTCATCAAGTTGTTCAACCATTCCAAGAATTTTGAAATCGATGTATCTTCTAGTTGGTTTTAAAATGCATTCGACAAACATAACTAATCCCAACTTAAATTTATCTTCTCGATCTTGACACATATGAAATATTTCAGAAAGTCTTATCATAGTAATTCTCTTTGAACCATTGAAATATTCATCCCTAAGTTGAGTATTACTAAAATTGAGATTAACAGTAACTTCATGGCATGGTAATCCAGTGATTAGACAAAATTCTTACAGGTCAAAACGGGCTACATGATTGTGTAATTGTACCCAAATTTCGTTATTTTTACCGCAATTTATAAGTCTCATTATGAACTCATATATTAATTTGCTGATAAATTTTTCATTTACTTTTTATACATACTTTCGCAAATGAATTCATGGAATGGACTGCACAATAAAGAAGTTTGATCATCTGCATTTATAAGTTCTACAAAATTTTTAAGATATTGATGATTTGCAAATTGAGTAATCGTAGAAGAGAACCATTGATTTGGAGATAATATGTATTCTAACGACATCTACAAAAATTATTAAAAAAACTATTCATTAGTCAACAAATTTATTCATATACTAATCTGACATAATTTTTTAGAAGTTGGCAAATTTTCTTTATTATGATGAATGATATTTTACGTACTACAACTTTATTAAAAATAAATTTAAGATTATATCTATACTACTTGAAGCATTGTTTTTTGTCGTTGATCTGAAACTGTATATGTATTGTGATGGAAAGGATAGCTACGCACATTTTCATATTTGAAATTTAATAGTACAATATATAGATGAAAACAATATAATTTGCACTATGATTAATATACAATTTAAATAAATAAAATTTGTGAACTTTAATAATTACGCAATGTATTTGAAGAAAATGTTATACAAGAATTTATGAAATTGGAATAAGTCAATAATGAGCGGAGAAAAATAATTGTAAAAAATAATATTAAAAAAATATAACTATAAAAATAAGTAAAGTCAATTACAGGAATGAATAAAAAAAAATTCTGTGTCGACATACAAGAACAAAATTATATAATAATCATTCCAATACTTTCGAACAAAATAAATAAATTTATATAATTAAAATTCAAACAATGTATAATGAATTTGATATATAACCCGTCAATTTATATCTGTATTATTTTCCCTACTTTTCTTTATTCCTACACTGTAAGAATGAATATGTTATTACTGTTCATTTGTGAAGTATTTTCATTTTCCCATTTTATCCTTCAATCCTATTTTAATTTTTCAACTTAATTAATATATCACTACTACTACAAAATCAATTTTGTAAATAATTTGATAAATTTTTTTACGTGGTTTCGAAAATTTCCTGATAAACTTTTAAATTATTTTTAGTGTAAAAGGAGACATCATTTAACAAATTAAAAATTTCAATAACAAACTAACTTTAAAAATTTATCGACGATTGTTCGATAGTCAAATCCATAAATGTTTTATATTCTCTCAAAGCTCATTTCGAAAATTATATCATAGACACATCGAATGATTTAAATGAATATCGAAAATAGTTAAACGTATATTAAACGTGTGTGTTCAAAAATGCGTATAACTCGTTTTTTTTTTAAAAATCAATTATTTTCTTAATGTTTATTATTTTCGCGAGATAATTTTCTTAATACAGTTTACATCATTTTTTTTATAAAAAGTGCATGACGTCAATTTTTTTTAACGTAGGATAAATATTTATAACGATAGAAAGTAAGAGAATAACTATAATTGACGATTTGGATGGGAAAACAATGGATTTTGACCTCGAAAACAATGCCCACCCAGCGAAGCTGGTAGCTAGGACGTGCGTGTCGAAAAGAGCTTTCCGAATGGGAGTCATAGGTGTGATTCTGATAACCGTAGCAAAAGTTATGGCCAAATTACCAAAAAAAAAAAACTAAATTTTGAGCACTCCGCGTAGCGGGGAGTGTTTCACCCCAACACTCCACACTGTGCGGAGTGTTGGGGGACTCCAATGTCTACCACCCATAGACCGAGAGGATTTAGAGTTTCTTACATTTACCATGTTGGGTGTAAGATCAAGTCTTGAGTAATGCCTCATGACATGAAGGTTTATATAAAAGTTCATCTTTGCTACTTTAAATCAGCACAGGCTGAGAGTATATAATGTATAAATGTTTGGTATTGTTTTTTAACGTAACAATATTTGCTAAATTTCTTATTGGCTAAACTATATATTCTTTATAGCATAAATAAATTCTAAATTTATTTTCATTAAATAAAAATTACCTTTTCCGATAGTAGAGTAGGCGGCGATAACGGTGGCGACGAGTTCGAATTTGGAAAAATAGGCAGCGAGAACGACAACCTTCGATTTTAGAAGTTTAACAAATATTTGATTTTGAAACGAAAATGAAATGGATGGTGAAATGATAATGGTTAAATGGTTGAATGTAATAATTGTCATATAATCAATGTTGGTAGATAGAAGTTGGCATGAATAAATGTTGGTAGTTGAAATATGTAAAAGCAAATTTAAATTTAATATAGTTTATTTCAATTGATATAATTAATAATGTAATTATGTATT
>NW_019228115.1:14900-29234 GCF_002742605.1 Olea europaea var. sylvestris
AAAAAAAAATTTATGTTACTCATATATTAAATAAAAATATATTACCGCTAAATACACTCCCAGTAAATCTGCAATTCGCGTGAATTTGTCCTGAGTTGGAAGCGATAGTTTCGGCGGGCTTACGATGACAAGTGGTTTATTTTCTGTAAGCTTGTCAAATATTTCTTTGTTAACCTCCATCCTATGAGAAAGCAAATATAAAAATAGTAAAAAAAAAAAAAAATTATTTTGTTAATTTTTTTTATTAATGAAACGTAATTATTTTGTCAACCAGTTTCTATAGTCTGCAACAGCTAATAGATCAGAATTAATAAAGATGGTGCTATTGGTTTTGGTTGAAATGGTAATGCCTGCAGAACCAAAAAAAATTAATATATGATTACAATTTTGTGAATGTTTTAAATCGATAGGCATGCAAGATTATACCATTGAATGAAGACACTTTAAGATTAGTAGCCCATATAATGGGTCTTTTTGCAAGATTTTCAACAATTGTAGCACATTCTCGATCCACGAAACTATCCCATAAGATTAGCATTACTGTTTGGTATTGTTTGTTCATCAATATAACATCTTGAAGAGTAGCTTATGTACCAAAATGGGTTTGGATAATTCATTTTTGTTTAATGTCCACGACTATACCTATAACACCTACAAAAAATAATTTTCTTTATATATATGTCGCATTTAGTTAATTTAAAGACATAAGATAACTGTGGAATGTGATAATAAAGTGATGTATTATAAATCTTACTGATGTTGATATTTTTATCCATGTGTTGTTCTAATTTATCAAACGGAGTAAGTTGATACCGTGAGAAGACAAAGTTTAAGTTATTCTCACGTAACTCTTCAATTTTTGTTCTTCCTATGATCGTCCACACTTTTTCATCGTTTGAGCTTTTAAACTCACTTTTGTTATCTTTCACTGTTGCATTCGAGATGACATACATTTTTCCCAACTCCAGTTGATCGTTAAGTGCAGTAATATTTGCTTCATAGAGTGTTGCTGTAACTTGATTACCCTGTTTAACATTAGTGCAGTTGAAAATAGTTATAAAATATATAGGTATAATAAAAGTTTAAAATTATGAAAAATATTATTACTTATGTACCTGTAAATACATGAGGATAATATTCTGATATCTAGTAGTTGAATTATGAGCAATCTTAGGCGATTGTTTTCCTATAATGACTACTTTTGCAGACCAATTCATTTCTGAAGTTCCAATCTGTAGGATTAGTTTATATGATGTAGCCATCTTTGATATCTGTCAATAAGAACAACAAAAGTTAAGTACAAATAGTTATAAAAATGAAAAGGAATTTTTGTCCAAGAAATGAAAAACATACTGAAAATATTTGTTTTGAAGAGTTGGTAAGCAGAAATGAGTTGCAATATGTGAATAAAGTTGGAGTACAAAGTATGGTATTTATAAAATATCTAGAAAAGATATTTAATTGATATTTTTTAATAAATAATTTAACCACTAGAGAAATAAAGGTAAATATACTACGTAAGCTATATGTGGAAGGATAAACTTCAAAGCAATTGTATCACGTATCGGTTGGAAAATGGGAAATATCTATTATCAGATAAGATATAATTATATCTGTCTATTAATCATTTAATACAAATTGTACTTGTGTATATTACAGAAAAGATCTGCTATTAAATATGTAATTTTGTTATACGTAAATGTTTAAAGTAATAATTATGTAATGAAATAAAAAAATTGCTAAGTTAAGTTTTTTACATAGTTGTTTTGTTTTCGTTTATTTAAATTTTATATTTATTAATATAAAAGTTTTAAATATGAATATTTGTAAATTGTAACTACATATAATTAAATGTTTGAACCATTTTATAAATTTACTTATTTCTTTTGAAAAGTACAGTTTAAAATTTTATATAACTAAAATATATAAAAATGTAATTGTTATTATCATTTGACGTAGAGGTTTTACTTTTCAATTCCTAATTTAATTATTATTATTCAATTAAAGTAATAGATAATACAAAAGAAATATATAGAAATAAATAATGTAAGTATTACATTATCATATAGTTGAAATGAATGGATTTGTGTTTTTTTTAAGGAAAAATTAGTACACTTGATTGTTTTATAAGCTAAAGAATTTAAAGAATTCTTTAAAGTGGTTAATAAAATTATTGTATGTTTTGCTGTTGTGATGGTATAGAAATAATTTGAACAATAGTAAAAATAGTTTTATATATCATTGTAGTCATTGTACAATCACTCTTTAATACTTTGGAGCATATACATTATGAAATACAAAACAAGACATCAAAATTTGTAAAAAAAACTTTTCTATGTCTAAAACATGAATAGATTATTCAATGTAGCACTCAATAAAACGTAAGGCAAAGATGATCGTTATCATTATTGAGGCAAAATCAAGAAGGGTATATATTTATGCCCATCCAGAGTCGTTTTCCTGTTTCCTTAACAATTGCTAATTGATGACCTGTAAAGATTTGCAATAATGAATTACTAACATAGTTGAATTAATTTATACTTTTTTCTCGGAATTAATTAATTTCTTAAAACTATAGAAAATAAAAATGAAAAGAGTCGCAGCCATAGTATTTGCAACAAAAAAAATCGATGGAGTGATAAAATCATACGATAAAAAATCCAAAAATTCATGAAACAGAAGAACATGAGAGAATTTTGAAATATTCTTATATGAAAAGAGATCAAAGAGGCGTATGAAAAGTAAAAAAGTACCTTTTATGATGGAATTCTTTTAGGAGTTGTAACACTTTCATCTCTTATACTAACAAATTTGAAAAATGTCTCGACCTTCCATTTGAGAACGATAATTAGTTTATTGTTTTGAATAGACAAACATTAGTGTATATGTTAATATAAGACGACATTAGCAAGAAATAGTTACCAAGATTATGCAATCGAAATCTAATGAGTAGCAGAAAGAATTAATTTTAAGTAATTTACATCATTGTAGTAGGCTGCACAACAGTACGTTTTTTTCATAAACTCTATTACATTCCGCAACAAGTGATGTCACCTAATCAATAAGGAAAAAGTAGTAAAATAATAAATACTCAATTAGCGAATATCAATTTAAATTTTAAACATTCTAAATTAATTTACAAATAAAGCATTTGCTTTCATCACTATTATATAACTTATGAATTATATAAAAATAAATAACTCATACAGCATTGCATCATCATATAAGTATGTTTTAATAATACAAAACTATCGACACTATGTATTGAGTAAATTGTTCATTTTACCTATTTAGATAAAAGTCTTCTTAATAGAAGTGTCTACTCACCAATAAATACAAATAATAATATATTTTAAACATTTATTAGTATAAGAAATACGAAGACACAAAAAAAATAAAAATAGACAAACGATTAAATGACTAATTGCCTAATTTCTTTTAATGAGCATGATTAAGTTTATGACCAATTGTATTTTGCTATTCATCCTAAGAAATGATCCGAAAATATGCTTAACAATTAAAAATAAATAAGACGGGACTTATATGTTTTTAACTTCCACTATTACTAGGAATAAAAAGAAATGAATGTGATTAAGCTTGTTAAGAAGTTCATTAAAATTAATCTTTCTTCGTCCTTTACCATACAAATATAAACTATATTTGATAGATAACATATTTGCTGGTATAAAGATGAAAACGAAAGTTAACAATCACTTGTTATTGTAGATAAAAGTTTTTATCTTTAAATAAACAACAAGAAAAAAAAAGCATAAAATGGTTGAAACTTTGAAATACAAGTCATGTATTATGAATAATAATGTAACGCAAATAAGAAAGCTTATTATTGAATTCTCTTTCTTGAGTTCTAGGTTACTGGTAAAATGATTCTACTTCAAACTAAATTTTATTAAAAAAATAAACTTATTGAAACTTTATTATCTATATGCATCAATACTACAATTTCTAACCATAAGTAGAGGGATTTGCAATAATAGGCTGAACTTTGAAAAATTCATCATTCACACATTTAGTTTTGTGTATACTGGACTACTCGAAATATAATAAGTATAATCCTCTAAATCCACACACAAAATTTATACATTTCTTCTCAGAATGAATTATTCTCAAAATTCTACAAAACAAAACTCAAAAAAGTCTTAGACTTCAGTACTTTTCAACAAAAAAAAATCAATGGAACGATAAAATCAAACGATAAAAAATCCAAAATTTCATTAAATAGAAGAACATGAGAAGATTTTCAAATATTCTTGATTGAAAAGAGATCAAAGTGACGTGTGAAAAGTAAAAAACGTACCTTTTGTGGATGGAATCCTTTTAGGAGTTGCAACACTTTCATTTCTTATACTCACAAATTTGAAAAATGCCTTGACCTTTCATTTGAGAACGTAATTAACTTATTATTTTAAATAGACAAACATTAGTGTATATGTTAATATAAGACAACATTGGAAGAAATAGTTACCAATACTACACAATCGAAGTCTAATGAGTAGCAGAAAGAATTAATTTTAAGCAATTTAAATCGTCGTAGTAGGCTGCATAACAGTACGTCTTTTTCATAAGCTCCATTACATTCCGCAATCAGTGATGTCGCCTAATCAATAAGGAAAAAGTAGTCAAACAATAAATACTCAATTAGCGAATATCAATTTAAATTTTAAATATTTTAAATCAATTTACAAATAAAGCATTTGCTTTCATCATCATCATATAACTTGAAAATTATATAAAAAATTATAACTCATACAACATTGAATTATCATATAAGAATGTTTTAATAATACAAAACTACCGACATTATGTATTGAGTAAATTGTTCATTCTACCTATTTAGAAAAAAATTTCTTAAAAAAAGTGTACTCACCAATAAATACAAATAGTAATATATTTTTAAAATTTATTAGAATAGAAAATACGAAGACACGGACAAAAATATGACTAACTTTAGTTTGCTATTCATCCTAAGAAATTATCCAAAAATATGCTTAACAATTAAAAATAAATGAGAAGGGACTTCTATATTTGTAACTTCCACCATTACCAGGAATAAAAAGAAAAAAATGTGATTAATCTTGTTAAGAAGTTCATTAAAATTAATTTATCTTCATCCTTTACCATACAAATAAAAACTATATTTGATGGACAACAAGTGTTGCTGGTATAAAGATGAAAATGTAAGTTAGCAATCACTTGTTACTACAGGTAAAAGTTTCTATCTTTAAATAAACAATAAGAAAAAAAAGCATAAAGTAGTTGAAACTGTAGTAAAAACCAATAAAGAGAAAAAGCAACATAAAAGTAAAGCATATCAAATGAAAGTTTATTTATATAAATGACGCTAAATATGTAGTTAATCCTCTTGAATTTAAGTCAGATTTCAAACCAATTAACAGAAGATGTAAAATCTAGATATTTAATCTTTACAACTTATATAAAAACAATGAAACTAATGAATAATAAAACATATTGAATTTGAGAACAAAAATAAACACATACCCATGAAAAGATTGTAGTTTTATGAATGTATAAATGAAAAAATTTCTTTATACACTACATTCTTAGTGCATGTGTTATGTAAATTGTCTGCATTTGACGGTTTAAGTAAAACTTTCAAAGATTTACTTGTTTTTGCTCTCGATAATGCTATATATAGTTGTCCATGACAAAAAACTGGTTCTGAGAGGTATAAACCAACAAAATCTAAAGTTTGACCTTGTGCTTTATTTATTGTCATTGCAAAGTAAGGTCTAATTGGGAATTGAGTTCTCTTAAATTGAATTGAGTTTCGATCATTTTGAAGGGTACAAAAGGAATCCTTGGTAAAAACACATATTTTCCACGATATTCACCAATTGTGATTTCAGCCAAAATTACATTTTTATTAAATTTTCGACAAGTAAGGTGTATCCCATTGCAAAAACCTTCAGAATGATTGATATTCCGCAATAATATTACTGGACAATTTACTTTAAGTTTCAATTCATGTGGTGGAATACCATTTGATGTCAAACTATTCAAAAAATCTTCCTGTAAGTTTTGTTCTGATTTGTCAATTACTTCATCAAAACTATAGTATGTAAAAATTTCACCAGGAATTTGATCGAGCAAAATTTTGTTAATATAATCAACACATTCATTTTTAGGAGTAAGAATAACTCTGTTCATCATGTCATGTAAATGATCAGCATATGCTTCTATATTTGGAAAAACATGATGTATCAAATTTTTTAAAGATGTAATTTCATCTTCAAATGGTAAAATTATATTGTTTAAAAGTTGAATACAATCACAACTATGTTCTTTTTCTGTCCCATCTCCAATTCTAAGTAAGTGATGAGGTTTCTGTGGAGGAACAGACATTGGCATACATGGAACGGTTGGATGGTCGACTTTCAAAGAAATTGATTTAACTTTTGCGTTTGGTATCCGTTTTGGGCCCATAACCCCATTTCGGAAAGGTAGCGAGCGTTTCGGATTGAACTCACCGCTTTGCCGTGACATACCAGGGTTTTTGGGAATTTTAAGTCGTTTAGTGTGTCAAAACAGCATTTTAAGTTTTTGTGTTATTTATTTTCAGCATTTGTTATTTTCATTTTGTAGCCCGGCCCATTTTGGGATTGCTGGCCCAGTAGGGTATATTTTCTTTCATATTTAAGACGCTGGAAGACGCCTCCTACGATTTTCGTGGTTGTTCACGAAATAATAAAAGTTTGTTTCTGAATTCAATCCGTTTGGTTATTGTTGTCGTGTGTTTGTAGATTCAATCTACATCAGTAAGTAATCACAAAACACAAGATCGAATTTTGCTCTCATATTTTCAACTAAAGGTAGTTGTAAATATAAAGGCCATAAATCTGAGAAAACTACGCTAGCTTTCAATATGTCTTCTTTTTTCCCTCTTGGTACTACTGGTAGAACCTGTCGAAAATTTCCTCCAAGAATTATGACTTTCCCACCAAAAGGCAAGTCATAATTGGTAACATCTCTAAACATTTTCTCTACAGCTTCAATAGCATGGCGGTTTACCATGGGTGCTTCATCCCAAATTTTACACATTTTTAATAAAGTTCCCAAAATCGATTGTTTACTAACAGAACAGCTAACTTCACCAACTGTTTCTAGAGGAATTTTAAATCTCGAATGAGCTGTTCGACCTCCAAGTAAAAGAGATGCAGATACTCCAAAGGACACTATTGCTAAAGCAATTAAATTTTGAGATCTTACGCCAGCTAAAAGTGCTTTGTATAAAAAAAATCTTCCCTGTCCCCCCCCCACCCCCCGCGGACCATCAATGAAAAAAACACCACTTGATTCAGTTTTTACTTTTTCCATTATTGTATCGTATACAATTTGTTGTTCTTTATTTAACATTGTCGCACAAGCAAGGCCTCCTTCAACATCAAAATTCACCGTTTCTTCTACAACCATTCGATTCAATCTCTCAGCTTCATCAATATCTATAGGAAATTGCCCTATTCCATAGTCATTGATATCTTTACCTATAGGTTCTAAAATTGAATTAATATCTTCCAAAGCTCGCACTTCAACAATTTCCAAACATATATTTTGATGTACATAATCGTCAATCATGTAAGATTTAAATTTATCCCACAATAACTTTGGATAATCAGGATTACAAAGCGTAAGCATTGTAGCAAAAAGACGTCTTAAAGAACTAGGCATTTCATATACAATGGCTTCAGATAAACATTCTTCACAATGATTGTCTTCCTTTAAAAAACCACGTGCAAGTGCTACTTCTCGATATGTAGCATAAGTTACCCCATTCAAAGTTTTGAAATCATTGAATGATGTTGGCCCTTTAATGTGATTAAGAAGAATTCGAAGAAAATATCTCTCTCCTTCACTTGGATTCATGGTAATAATTCGTCCTATAACAAGTTGTTGCTTTCTAGGAGTCCAAATTTTCTTATATGCATTCTAGACAAAATGTGCTGGAAAATCTTTATACAACAATGTTCGAGCAAATTCGTTTATTTTATTTATTCGAAAAAATTCAGTTAACATAGGTTTTCTTGTATTTTCATTATTAACAATACTACATAAGTCAACTTCATCGGTGTATCTTACTTGTTGATGATCTTCAATGTGAAGTTGTAAAGAATAAACAGTCGGATAAATTTCTGATAAGTTGAAAGAAAAAATTCTCCACATAACTTCAGGTGGAGATATCCATCTAGCAGATTGATAAGCAGAAATTTCATCAACTTCCATATTTTCATTTTTGCCAACAAAAAAATTAACGCGACCATGTTCTTTATTTACATATTTATACAAATATTTTACAATTTTAATAGGTGAACATATTTCAACATTAATGTGACAGTCAAATTTTACACTTAAATAAAGATTATATGGAACAACCCATCGATTATCTAACATGTGGCCTCTAACTTTAATAAAAATATCATTATTACGACGTCTATACAATGGATATGAGTTAGTACCAAATATAGTATTGTTATAATAATCTCTAGGATATTTATTTTTACAACCAGTAGTTTTTAGCATACATATATTCTTTGGATTAAGGTTTCCACATAGACCATGCATATTATGTTTTACAATAATAGAATAAAGATGAGAATACTTATTTTCATAGGAATTTTACAAGATACTATTTTGTCAACTTGCTCAACACATACAATTTTATGGGCACAATTAAAAATCAATAACAAATGCGCATGAGGGAGCCCTTTTTTTTGGAATTCAACCATATATATATATATAAGCAACAACAGGGCCTAAGATATTTTCTTTACATAAATCATTTTTTAACTCCTCTAATTTCGCTCTAAATATACGTGCAATTAAATCTGGTCGATTTTGTACTTCATCATTATATTTTAGTTCTTGCTTAATTTCAGGCTAATTTGGATTGCATGTTATAGTTAAAAATATGTCTGATTTTCCAAAATGTTGAACAATAGCCATCGCATCTAAATATCTTCTTAGCATATCTCTAGGACCACATGTAAAATATTGTAGTAAAACAAATTTCTTTCCAATCGTGTACCCTCTTGTTCCCCATTTTCAGCACTATCCACAATACCTTGATAGAGTTCCGCACGAATTTGTTTCTGATTCTTTCGAAAATAATCTAACCTGGCAGTTTCAATTTTAACGTACATATCTACAATATACTGTTGAAAAAATCTACCAGTATGAAGTAATACAAACTTACCATAATGCCTAATTTGTAACTTGTATGAATAGTATTTGTGACAAGAAACTTGAGATCGTTTCTTTGTTCCATTAAGCACTGCATGAGAAAAATAAAAAAAGAATTCATATTCAGTAAAAACGGTGAATTGTAAAAATTAAAAACTGTACAAAAAATTATATGAACAAACCTGCAGCCTCTTTTTCAATAATTTCAATTTCAGAATTTATTGTGTTAGGAACCGCAACACAATCAATCAAATTACGAGGCTGAACATTTATGCTTTTGCATCTTTGTATGCCTTCATGTCAACCAAATTCTCCTAATGGGAAAATTAAAGGATATTGCAAAGGAACATAATAACCATAATAATAATGAACTCTATGGGAATCACTAGAATGACCATATATAATAATATCACGAACATGAGTATTTATATTTTCATCATCCTCAACCTATACAGCAGCTAATTGAGATGTTGAAGGAATATTAAAAACTCTCTGATCAATTCTTGGGTCACATCTTATTTGTATACGATGATTGTGCAGGTTTGTCATATCACTTAAAGACCTAAAAAATTTACTTTATGGATTTACTTTCAAGATTTCAATTAAAATAATCATAGTAGATTCAATTAAATTTTCTGAAATTTTCATGCGATTTTGAAGCTCATTTTCTGTGTCATAAAAATATAACTGCATATAAGAAGGCATATTATTTTCTGGCATAAATTTATTTACATAATGATATACTTGTCCTTGAACTCTAAATGTATAAATATCTTTATATGTTTGAAAAAGTTCTTTATCATACTTTACACCAAATAAAGTGAACGCAAAGTGATTATTATATCCACGTGACAACTTTTTGAATTCTATACATGTAGGTTCTTTTAAAGTAAATAAATCATATAATTCAGTTGATGAATTTGGCATAAATAGTTTAATTTTTCCATCAGAACAATAAAAACCTTTATTTTCCCTATAAAATTTACGTGCACCACAATGTTTACAATAACTACATGTCGGTAATACATATGCAGTAGTTGATATATTTAACAAATTAACACTTCCTTGTAGTTTAGGAAGATGAACATTTGTCGATTTTTCATTCTAAGTAGAAGGCTCAGATTCAAAACGTATTATATGTTGATCAACTTGAGTAGCACCTAAATTATGATTTTCAGATACTCTAGGATCGCTCACTCTTCTACGACGATCAACACATACAATTTGGTTTCAATTCCTTCTGTCCGCCTGTCTTTGACTTTATTGTTGACGAATGAAAGCATTATATGATTCACTTGTGTTTTTGTGAACGCTTTCAATGTTACAAAAACAGATAATTGATTTGCAGATGGTTCGGAAGAATCCATAGGGACAACAAAATGCTTGTACCTAGTATTGAGTTAACCATAAATACAACTTAATGAAAACCACATTAAATAAATGCATTTGAATTAGAAATCACAAATAAATGTTACACAGAAATTACAATTTATTTATTTTAACGAAATAAATTCTATACAGCAATACATCACAATTTTACACATAATTTTAAACTGTCTACATTTGTTCTTCATTTCCTATAGGAGAAAAATATAAAATCATTGAACATACATAAAATTAAAACATAGAAATTTTACCACAACAACAAATGATTGCAAAATTAACAAAAATTGAGAAGTTGAAGTGTGTAGTATATGTACATATATAAATTTTAAGTAATGTACATGCATTTCATGTTATATATACATGTAGGAAAAAGGAGAAGAACTTATTTGTATAAATGATTTGCCATGCTTAAATGTAATAAGCCTAAACTTTTAGTTAACAGAAAATGTAAGTTTTCTTTCTGTGATTGTAGTTTTTGAAAAAAAATTCATGAAAGATAATTTTTAAGTAAAAAAATAAGTTGGTTTTTCTTATATATATATTTTAAAAAATTTCCCTAATATTCATTTGCCCTTTTTCGAATAATAGCTAAAAATATGACTATTTTAATTGAAAATAGTGTTCAGCTGACAAATATGATAGAACAGTGAAATGCATTTATAAAATCTCATTTCCTAATAAACTCCCATGCCATTTTTGAATTAAATAAAGCAATTAAGAATCACAATTTGTAAAAAATTGAATTGAAATATGGATTAAATTATAACTCGTTCCAATTATGAAGCCAGATGAAGTCATTAAATGTAGAAGTTGGGAAAAAAATTTCAATATTAAAGGAGAATGGAGTCAGATATCTATAGAGTTTACATTTTTTATGTTTCTTTTTAGTGTTTATTTAATGTTTTTACCAGCATTTCCTACTATTCCTTCTCCTCAATCCATTCTTACCTTGTATCCTTTCTCGTTGCCAACTTCTTCCTACTATGAGAAATTTCATCTTTTAAAATGACTATTGCATTTTTTGTTGATGAAGAAAATACTTGATGCTTAATAATATCTACTATTATTAAAGTTCTTCTGCACTCTCACAATAGCAAAATATACAACAATTGTGCTAACAAGATTGAATGAGTCTTACTGAATTTCTAGGGTATTATTATTATTATTATTATTATTATTATTATTATTATTATTATTATTATTATTATTATTATTATTATATAAAAGAGTTAACCACTTTTCATTATTATAAGTAAATATTACTACTTTTGCAATTATATGATTCCATATATTTTATCTAATGTTACGTTTTAGTTATTTCCTGTTCCAAGTTTGTTAAGGGGTACACACAACATGATAGTACTAAGTTTGATAATCGTCTGTCAAATTTCAAAAGTTGAAACTATTCTATGAAATCATTTTTACTTCGATCATATTTGGTAAAAATGTCTAAAATAATGATAGATTGTGATTGAGCAGAAACTCTTGAATGTGCCCTAGAGTGATTGAATTCAAAATGAAAGAGAGAGGTAATAAGAGAAGTATGAGAAGAGAGCTTAGAAATTGAACTCGGCACTAAAAACTCTAGTAGTCTTAAAGTAAAAAAAACATTCGGCCTACAAATCAAAATCCTTAAAATGATTTTTCTAAAATCCCCAAAAACAAACGAAATTCTAAAATCCCCAAAACTAAAATCTTACCTAACAAAAATCACAGCACTCAAAAAAGGTCTCAGGTTGAAACATTAACTTCAAGAAAACAAGTTTATTAATAAAAAAAAAAACCAACAACATGAAAAGGAGAAGTAAAAACATACCTCGCTTGTCCTCGTTGTCGTTGAAATCACTCTATCGTTAACACTTTTTTATGGATAATTGTTAGGGAGTTTAATGTTTTCAAGACATAATGAAAGTGGAGAAGTATAAGAGAGACGCAAATTGAATTAATAGAGTCGGCGACAATATGCAAGTGGTTTGGAGAAAATGAAATGTAAAAGATAATATCTTGCTAAATGGTCAAAAAAGTAGGCTAAAAAGTTGAAAATAAGAAAAGGTTGCAAAAAAGTCGAAAACAAGAAAAGGCAACCAGTTTTGCTACAATGTTATGAAATCTAAATTACAAAAATGAACAGTAAAAGATGAACAGTAAATAAAAAGAAAGTCTTATAAGAGAAGGTTGGTCAAAAAAAGTAGGCTAAAAGTTGAAAATAAGAAAAGGCTGCTAAAATCGAAAATAAGAAAAACTCTGCAAACTAGTTTTGCTACAGTGGTGTGAAACCGAAGGCTACAAAAATGAACAGTAAAGGAAAAGAGAGACTTATAAGAGAAGGTAGGAAATATAAGAATTTTACCTTCAAATTTGGTAATGGAAAGTAAGTACAAATAAAAAAAGTTGGAAGTTCTCGGGGAATTATTTTCCTTAAAAGTACTGTTTAGCAAAGTAATTAACAAATTACCATAGACGACTTCATGGACGAAAACAAAAATCTTAGGACATGTGCGGTTATCGAGAGAGAGAGAGAGAGAGAATGAAGTTTGGGATTCAACCTTTTTTTTGAGAATGAAGTTTTATTGTTCATTATTGGGCCATTTTCACACTAGATAGGTTCCAAACTGATTCCTCCCAAGAAAGTTGGAAAAAGTGACCAATAGGGCCCATTTTTTGAATTCAGAAGATTGAAAAATTCAACAAAAGTAGGTCAAATTTAATAGTAATTGTTGTGTACTTGTCGTACTTCTTACTTTCATGCGAAAGAGAGAATGGACTTGCACTATTCGTTTTTGTCCTTTAAGCTTGTTAACTGGTTCAATACTGTTCAAGGTTTCTTACTATTCATCAATAAATATTACCTAAATATCTATGATAGTAATTTTATCCTCATCTTTCATTCGTACAAAAGAACCGTAGCTTCCCTTTTGTTCCATTCTCTTACTATCTTTAAATTTTCCCCAGAATTGGAGCAATTGAGGAAGTTCGGATTTAGTGTGATATGGAATTTGGTTTTGTAAGATACGGTAGCCTTACTGAGGCAGCTGCAACCATTTCAATGAGAAATATACAATCGTTTCTTTGTGGTAGACAAATTAAGGTTAGTCTTCATGCTTACTTGTTTACATGCAAGAAAGTAGGTATCCAGATAGAAAAAAATGAAGGTTTTTTCCCCCTCCAAAGCATAATTCGTAGAAACTCTCCAGAAACTTCTCCGTCTTTTTGCAACTCGTCCTTTGTCCTTGCCATAATTTGTCGACTAATTCGGAGATAAATTTGACAATGAATGATTGATCTTCTTCAGGGTCTAGGTTCGGTGGATATAGAAAATCATGATCTAGTGTTGTCAAAAAAATTCATTTGGAAAATGTAATTTGAAGAATATATATTTTTTGGGTTTTGTCACGCATGAAGGGCCTCTTCATCTAACCAAGGTCATGCTAAGTTACTTGCCGCCAACGATTTCTAGGCCGACCTTCATTAAGCATGTTGATTACTGCTTCTTCGGGCACATCTATCTTTTGCCCTCCTTTCAGCAGGTAAGGTCAATGTTGGGTTTTGCATGGGTTTAGTTTATGTTTTATTTAAGTACGTGTACATTTGCTTCAATTATTTGATCTTTGAATTAAGTTGAGTTTGGCTAGGGGCGTGATTTAATGTCTGTAAATGTTATGTACTTTAAAAGGAGTGCAAAGTTAGAGATTTAAATGGGGTTTGTTGCTCAGGTAGTTTTTTTTTTTTTTTTTT
>NW_019228115.1:29760-37220 GCF_002742605.1 Olea europaea var. sylvestris
ATATTGGACATGCAGGGGGTTATTTTTCACTCTTGATGGTTGACCATTGTCTGGAAGAGAACACAGAAGAACGAGAGCATGTAACTGCATGTGGTGGTGAAGTAGGGAAGCTCAATGTTTATGGGGGCAATGGGGTAAGATTTGTATATTTTTTTCCCTTTCCCGTTTAACTTGCTGTGGATATCTTTTTGATTTTTCTAATTTCCTTTTTATTTCTTTGATTCCCATATCGGTTTTTAGGATTTTCTTTTTAGTTTCAACTGTTTTTTTCTTCATTCATCTCTATTTTGTACTATATTCAGATCCTTGCTTGAATATTAATGTCAGAACAATGTCATCTTTTTAGCATCGCGAAGTATACGTCTTGGACGATGGATGAGAGGTTAGAAAAGCATCCTTTAATGAAGCTTACATTTTTTAGTCTGTACATTTGGTTTCACTTGAATTTAGTTTATGATTTTTAACTCTGGTGTTAAATCTTGCCTCAAGTCGTAGTTAAGACTTGAATATTCCTCATATCCCAGTTATTGATTATTATTATCCATACTTTCATCGTCAAAGGTATTGAATAAATGTTGAATTATACGAGTGGAACTTTATGCCAAAATTGCAATGCTATCGCATGCTTTGCATGTGTAAAATTAAAAAAAAAAAAATTAATTTTAATTCTTCATGTGCACTCTCTTTAATATTGTCGAGTACAATTATAGAAACCCTAGAACAATTTGATTTACTGATATGATTTGTTGGAACACATTTCTCCATTATAAACTTCTTTCTTTACGGAATCACGGTTTAACATATTTTCTGTTTCTTCATGGGTATTTGTCTTTGTTCTGGATGCATGCTTACGGAGGCAAACAAAGCTTTCTTCACCCAAGTGCTACATTTTAGATTCTATTGTTTCCGATATACTTGTGAAGCTATTTATATCATACTTTTTCTTTAATCTTCCAAAAAAGGTGGCTGTACTTCTGATTTTATCACAAGACTAAACTACATAAGATTAGTGAATGTTCAATTTGTTCAACCTTCTAAGGAAAAATCTTATATCATGTCTTGTATTTGTATTCATCTATTTATTGATGGCTTTCTGGTTATCAATAAAATGAAACTTTGATTAATTTGTATGTTACCAAGAACAAGTGGTATCAAAAGCCTATTTTCTTGATACAAGAATTCTATGAGAAGAATATACACACTAAATTACTTAAAAATCTTCAACTTTCTTAGACAAGATTAAATATTACATCATGTATTTGTACTGATCTATTAAATGACGGTTCTTTGTTATGTGAATAAGTAAATTTCTGATCAATTTATTTAATACCAGCAAAAAGTGGAAGCAATTCCCTATTATCTTATGCCTATGCATTTTATGTTTTCTATGCTAAAAGTAGACTATAGAATACATACTTTTAGAAAGAAAAAAGGATATCTTTAATCATTCATTCTGAAACTCTAGGTTATGATATGAAAATACTCGGGGTTAAATAGCAGTTCTCCACTATAATCTTTTGACCTTAGCTGAGAGGTTACATTTTTTACGTAGGTTTAGTATTGAAAATTTTTATATAGATTTATGCATTTACAAAACCAGATTCAAATGTTGAAGAGAGAATTTTATTTTCAAATAATAATCCTGCTCAAGAAAATAAATAGTAAAAAACTTACTAAATTTTTTTATTCTCAAGAACCATGGTGCTCCACTCCATAAGAAACAATATGTAACCACTTTGCAAAGACAATCAATGTGAAGAATGTACAAAACTATCCCCACGGGTGAAAAATCTCTTTCAAGCTCAACATAATTCATTCTATTGTAATGCTGTGTACTATTACTAATCATTCACATTGAATACGCTAATATTATCTTCAAAATAACACAATGCACAGGTAAAAAACTAGTATGTATAAAACACTAAATAGACAAAAAGTGAGTTACAGATAAGCAATAGATAATAAAGTTAATCTAAATAATGTGAGAACCAATGAGAAAACACAAAAGATAGAAAAATACCCAGATACACATAGTACAAGTAAAAACATGCAGAAAAGACCGAAAAGAAAAAGAACATAATAAATGGGGGAAGAAGATGCATAATTACTTTTCAAACTATAAATGTTCTCCGAGTACCATCCTCTCTCCCCCAAATTGACTTTTCCAGGCCATAAGCATTCAATTGATTCATTGTAAGGGAAATATTGAGTCGACATATTTTTTTATTTCAATTCATCGGTACAAGTTATTCATTCCTATCATATATAAATTCTAGGACATGAAACTAGCCTGCCTCAAATTGACATTTCCAAGCCATAAGCATTCAATTGATTCACTGCAAGGGAAATAATGAGTCGGCATATTTTTTATTTCAATTCATCGATATAAGTTGTTTATTCTTATCATATATAAATTCTGGTACACGAAACCAGCTTACTCTAAACCTTCTCCTCCAACTTTCTAGGCAGTTTCGAGCTTCTGTGCTTGTTTTGTCTGGAAATCAATTTCAAAATGAGTAACCAGATGATATTTAAAAATATATATATTTTTTGGATTATTTAGTATCATATTGATTTACCTGTTCCATCTCAAAGATATGATATTTTCACTTGTATGAGATTGAGATTTTATCATTCGAAGGAAAAACATATTTCATGTATGTTGTCACACATAAATTTCTCATGTTAATATTAGGCGTGTGTCTGGGAACAATTTTTATGGAAAATTTGACCGTTACTCAAAGTTAATAGGCCTTGCATTTGCAACAATTCTGGCAAAAAAAGGGGACAAAAGTTGCACCCGTCATTCACCTCTTCTTGGAAATGTCAAAATTATCCTTGTGATGGTATGAAATTTAAAAAGTGTAGGGATACCATGGTCTTTTCAAAATAATTTATAATTGACCGGTCGGTGCAGTCAACAATTGCTGCAACCCTATGGGCCTCCTTTCCTGTAGATAACTGATGAAATTCTGATTATAATTTGGAAATAAGCGCTCCCAGACACCCCCTCGAAATGACATGGTAGACTTTTTCTAGCATATAAACTCCATGTGCATCACTAAACATTACGGTCGTCATTGACAAAGTTGGTTTATGGAACACTTTATTCTGAGGAAATCCCCCCAATGGTCACCGAACTTTGTCAAAATCCCCTAGAAAGTCACCGAACTTCACTTCGTCCCTAAATGGTCACCGAACTTTGCCGAAATTCCCCAAGAGGTCACTCAACTTTTGCAAAATGGGACTCCATCAGTGACCTCCCAGGGGCCTTTTGCAATGTTTGGTGACCATTTAGGGGCGAAGTGAAGTTCGGTGACCTCCTATGAGATTTTGGCAAAGTTCAGTGACCATTTAGGGACGAAGTGAAGTTCGGTGACCTCCTAAGGGAAATTGGCAAAGTTCGGTGACCATTGGGAGGATTTCGTCAACATTATACTCTATAGTTCCCAAAAAAAAGGTTAAAATCCACACCACAATAGTTGGAACGAAATACAAAAATAAAGTCATTATCTAAGAGAGGAAATTCCTGGATGTTTGTCTAAATTCTTCATTGCATTTTATAAATCTCAAATCTGTTGGATTTTTATTTATTTATTTTTGAGAAATCTTAAAGCTCATGAAGAAAAACGAAATTGTTATGAACGAAAATAATACCTTTTGGGAAACGAAGTGAGTTTTCTGTTAAATATTTTCGATATATGCCTCCAAGATTTCAATCTTATTGTTGATATTTTGGCAAGTTGGTAACTTTTTTTCGTAGGCCGAGCAATCTCAATGAACAAATTAGACTATCAAAACACTCAGATAATGTCTTATATCTCAATTCCATGCTCGATATTCTCTTTAGCTCTCTATGAAGATTTTGTGGTTTTTGAATGTGGTGGCATTTCTCTGGTAGATTTCAGTAACTTCACTGTGGGCCTAAAGAGCGGGTAAATGATAACCAACAGAGTAAATTCCTAAATAATAGGACAATTCATTTATTATGCTATAAAATAAAGGAAAAATTTCATATCTAAAAGATTAAATATGACTTATTACAAAACTAAGAAACAAAGTTTATTATTTCAAAAATCAGAGATCAGTTGAATTTTATATATGAAATAGTTAATTAAAAATATATTTTATTAATTAAATATATTATGGTCACAAATACATATTTATAGGTCACAACTTATTTTTCAGTTACATATTATCTAATTAATTTATTACATATTATTTTTTGATTACAATTAAAAAATTTATAGGTCACAACCCACAAATGTTACAAGTCATGACTTATTTCAATTATCAAATTAATTGGTGACGATTTTTCAAATTCTAAATTACAATCACAATTAACAATTTATTGATCAGAGTGCCCAAAATAATTGATGACAAACACTTTTCCCTTCCCTTCCCTTCCCTTCCCCTTCCATTCTCACCTCCCCGGCTCCCCCCCCCCCCCCCCCCCCCCGGCCGTTTTTATGGGGCAACTTTTAAAATGGCTGGATAATTGATCCAATTTTTCACAATGGCCTCTTTTATTAGAAATACTATTTTATCCTTACTATAATTATTTGCAAGATGTATCTTATATCTTTAAGGATTTATTAATCAGGACCTATATCTATATTTTTCAATCTTTCAAATACCTTTAAATATTCTTTATATTTTAGTAGTTTTTCAAAGATCCTAGGCTGACCTTTCTTGGTTACATATCCTATAACTAATCCTTCTGAAATTTCTTCTTGTATATTTCTATGTTTAGTTATAATATCTTCTACCTTTCTTATTTTTCTACTAGTTCCTACAGAATCAAATCCTATATTATTTTTACAATTATAATCTATATCTCTATATATTTCTTCAATTATAATCTATATCTTTATATATTTCTTCAATTTTTTGTTTGCCAACAGAAAATATATTTTAAGACTTTTCAACTAATTTAAATAAAAACGAAACATCTTTTTCATCTAAAAATAATATGAGATTATTATCATTATTAGAAATAGATGTGCATGCTTGTGAATTGTTCATCAGAATAATTAAAGTATAAGCATGTAAGAATAAGTAAATAACTTACAATAATCAAATGGAAGTAAACAGGTTTTCCCTCTAGTATGCTTTTATAGATGCTTTGCATGTACTTAATCAATCTTCTGAATCAAGTAAAGATTAAAATGTTTTTTGAAACCATTTAGGTCCACAACTGCTTCCGCAAAAGGCTTTTCAATTAAGGTTACATTTCTTACTCTAGAGAACTAGCCGTGTTTCCACAGACGCTATCTCATAGTATCCAGAGTCTCTATTTTTACCTTTATCCAAACTCTTTTCAGAATCAAGTTCTTATTTGGAACGAAATTTTAAAAGATAACTCACACACAAGGTGCTACAATTTTGTTAGAAAACTGCCTCTTTTCTCCTAAACCATTGTTCAAAGACGGGTACTTTGGCATGGCTAACATCCATTCAAAATCAATGTTTTGAAAATCTTTTAAAATCTTTATCAGTACTGCCGAGGAATCATGAGAAACTTAACGAAATCCTTTTATGAAAGCTTTGTTGAACATAACAAACTTTACTTTGATATTCATAAACTGAAATAGTACATGCTTACAATCTATATTTACATACCTTTGGTACTCACCTTATGAAGTTTAGAACTCCATAAGTGATTACCTTATTACAAGTTTTGCTATCTTCAAGCTATCTAATATTTTTCTGAATACAAATGATGTATACAGATTACAAAAGATATATCTCTAAGATGTGTTTTCTTCAGAGTATTTAAGAGATAAGTTGTTTCGAGATATCCTCCTTCTTCCTCATTGCCTCCTTTTATAGAAGCCTTTGGGAATCTTATCTTGACAAGTGTTTTCCACCTTGCTTTGTTGGGTAGCTAGGCTATCTTATCTCCACCGAATTCTTCATTATCTTTTTGCTAGGTGGACCTCTTCATTTGAAATTATATGCATTATCTTTTGAGTTTGTTTGCCACTTGTGATAATTGGTGGGGAGTAGTCACAATTATGGAGACTTTTCTTGCACTATCTTCTGTCTTTTAGTAGCCACAGTTTTTCTTTAATAAATTTCTTTATTAAAGTAGTGATAAAGGATTACTTTTGTCACCATCACTTTTCCATTTTTGAATCAAAGAATTCTGCAGGGAATTCTTCATCATTAAGGGATGCTTGACTCATATCTTCAACTACACAATATTCACAATGGTGATCACTGTAGTTCCAAAGTAACTTGCATAATTCTTTAGCCATATCTTCTGATTCATGTACTTGGTTGGAAATAATTGCAGATAATAAATGGTTGAGATAACAAATATCTTCTTCTTTTGTAGTCATCCTTGCATTGGAGTAGATAATATGGTTTTGGTAGCCATCCTTGCATTGGAATATATGATATGATCTTCAGATGGATAAACCCATATTTTTTCTTTCTCAGTAATTATTTGAGTTACATGTTCAAATATCTCTTTGTATCCTTTTGCTCTTCTGTAGGGCATCATATTTAGAATATCTTGATATCCATTTTTAACAATCTTTTGATTGGTTGATAAAAAATGTTGATTTGTAAGTCCCATTTTTATCACATGGAACAATAGATGCATATATTCAAGAACGGGATCCCATTCCATGGTTGCTGAATGGAATCTGATATATATATTTGTTGTCTTGACGACTTCAGTATATCTTTTAACAGCTTTCCTGATATTGGCTGGAAGCTGAGTTATCTCTTTGAGATCTTTGCTAGGATATATACAAAGTATATTTCCTATCTCAAAACAATTTCGTACCCAGTTGGCTGGTGCTCCTGGATAAAAATTTATCTTGTTGTATTTTGAATAGTGGAGAGTCTTCATCCACTTTCCAATCTCCAGATACCAATCTGATAAAATATTAAAAATAACAATAAAGAGTGTTACTTCTTCATGACTATCTTTTCTGGAAATTTTTGCTTCATGGCATATCTTGACAATATCTTTTGGATCTATCCTTTCAATAGAAAGTCTAGATTCAGTTTGGCTCTGTGAAGAGCTACCTTCTCTTTTGATATCTTGGATATCTTTATTACCAGTAATAGGTTCAATTTTTCCCTGTGAAGGGGTTCCTATTACCTTCTTTTCTTTCCCTTTATCTTCGGGGAGAGCACTAGTATTCACAAGTCGCTGCAAAGGGATACTAGATTTTGTACAAGTAATTTCTGCCTCAAGGGCTATATTTTTGCCTCGAAGGCTATCTTGGATATTTTGAATTTGTGTTTTCAAATAGGAAACTTTTATCTCAAGTATTTGGACTTTGGTCCTTAATTGGTCTAACTCCATCCCTGCTAAGATAATCAGGAAGAAAGTTAGTTTTACCTTTTATGTATTCAATATCAAATTTGAAATATGAAAACCAAATTTGTATCCTAATAATATATCTATTTGCAATAGATGGATCAACATTATTTTTTAAAAA
>NW_019228115.1:39764-40682 GCF_002742605.1 Olea europaea var. sylvestris
TATAAACACATTGCTTAACTGATTTGCGTAACGACATTGAAATCATTTTTGAAACACAACAATGATGTGTATATCGTTTTGATATAAAATACACACTGCTTAACTACTTAAGAGGCTTAGCAAACGCTATGGAATAAGTAAACAACATCTATGTCGTTTCAGCACAATTTTCAGAAGGAGCCAAAGAAGATACGTATTTCTATTGAAACAATTTGAATGTGAAAGACAATTATGGAATCACAAATGTTTTCGTAGTTTCGTTTGAGTGAGATTGAACCTGTTTAATGGCCTATTTTTATCGTCATATGTACTACTGACGTATGCCGGGTGGCCATGGATAGTCGAATCATCATTTTTAAGCATAACGATATAATTGTCGTTGCAAGTGAAAAGAAATGATACCAATGTCGTTATAGTTATTATTTGAACTGTAACGATTTCGAACTTGTCAAATTTGTAATGAAACGATATGGACGACGTTATGTTATATGAAACGATAATGTCATTGGACGACGTTATGTTATATATATCGTTTCTGCTAAAAACAACGATTCAACGATCCACGACCACCCGACATGTATTCGACATAAATGGGACGATTGAAATAGGTCAACAAGTGGATTTGATCTCACTCAAAAGAAACTATGGGAACATTTCTTAAACTATGGGAACATTTCTGTTTCCACGATTGTATACAACATCCGAACTATTCCTATAAAAACAAGTATTTAAAATCGTTATTTCTAAGTCATTTGAATGTCATCAATCCACTTGATGACTTCTTTCGACTGTCTTAGGTATGTTGAAGACGTGTTGAGCGGTTGCGGACGGTCGAATCATTATTTTTAGTCAAAATGTTATAATTAACATTTTATATGAAAAGAAACGATATCTATGTCGTTATAGTTATTATTTGGA
>NW_019228115.1:44415-52715 GCF_002742605.1 Olea europaea var. sylvestris
ACTTTTTTTTAGTCGAATAGTTCTTATTAATTACAAACTTTAAAATGAGTCCAATATCGATATACTACATCGCTTTGTATTAAAATCTAATTATTGGATTCTAATAAGATAGAAATTTAAAAAATATTTTTTGTCCATTTTTTTTTCAAAATATAACTATAAAATTTATTTTAAAAAATTTCACGTGTTATAATAGGTGTCTAATGAATAAATGACTCAATAATTGTTTTCAATTAGTTGCTAAGTTATGGATAATGTTAAAACTTTGGGTGCATCGGAGATCTATTACGAAGAAGAGATGACCTTAAACTTAAAAAGAAGAGTTCAAATTCTAACGAGAAGATAATTTTGAAGGGGAAGATTTTTTGAATTCGAAGGAAGGGAATGTTGTGTGTGTTAGAACATGAATGTATAGATATTAGAGCCAACCCGATAATCTACTCGAAAAAAATCACCGGGTCAATGGTTCAATCAGTGGGTTATTGTTAAAATTTAATTTTAATTAAATTTTATATTTGAAGTGAAAATGAAACAATTTTTTGAAATGTAATATATATATTTTGCTCACAAAAAACAAAGGACCATCACTTGCCATAATGGTTGTGAAGTTAAAATATTTTCTTTCCATCCAAGGATCAAGTCACGAGTTCAACAAATTTAGGAAAAAACTCTAATTTCTTCTTCATTTTTGTTTTACAAGTTAAGGGTAAAAAAGTCTTTTGACACTTTTAAATAATTAAAATTTTTTTATTTTTATA
This sequence comes from Olea europaea var. sylvestris, assembly GCF_002742605.1. NCBI lineage: Eukaryota > Viridiplantae > Streptophyta > Magnoliopsida > Lamiales > Oleaceae > Olea > Olea europaea. Next base: position 45,174 of record NW_019228115.1, read on the forward strand.
ATTTTGGTCAAAGGCCAATTGGACAAAATGTCTATTAGGGTGGCCTTTCCAACTCATTTCCCCTTTTATTTAGGCTATCTAGAGCTATTTCCTCTCCCCCCCTCGCCCCCTTCCCCCAACCCACGCCACCACAACACCCACCACCATGAAAGCCGCCTTCCGAACTGCCACACCGCCACACCACCGTCGCACAACGTACCACCGCACACAATACCCACAGCACACAACCACTACACCAACAATAACAAATAAAAATCACCCCAAAATACCGATTAAGCAAGGAGGAAGAAGAAACCACCCCCCAAAACCACAGTAGAGCCGCGCCGTTCAGATTAGTGTGTCGCCAAACACCTTAGCCAACACTCACCAACAGAGACCCATTCAACATAAACACTACAACTATCAACAACACACTTCCACGTCGTCACTCTTTTGCGTGCGGCGCTGCTCGTCGCCTCTTTTTCGTACGCAACGCTGGCAGAAGAAGAAGGTGAAAAAGGAAGGTCTCTCGCCCATTCGTCTGAGCAGAGTCGTCCCGTCCTCTAGCCTCTCAAGTCTCGGCCTCTCGTCTGGTAAGTGGTGCGGTCCCTATATACTTTTATGCAAAATCTGCTCCGAGTACTTATTTTCTGAATGTTATTACGTCTGTCTGAGCAAAGATTTTATTTTGTGTGCATGAGCAGAATTGTTATTATATATGTTTAAATGTATGGAGGTTGGTTTGGGCTTAACTTGATAGTGTGGTTGAGGGTAATCTGGTACATAGAATTACTCAATTGAGAATAGATTTTGCTTAATTTTACATGATAGACTGATTAGGGGTTAGGGCTTAACTTGCTGGTGCATTTTATATGATAAAGGAAGACGCTCTTGGTGATGCAGATGCAATATTCAAGATGCGTTTCGATAATGAAAGACCAACTATAGCAAATATTTAAGGCCCCATTTTAGCTGACGTATGCTTCTTTGAAGCAAATATAGAAGGTAACGGTGGGCACGTTGCAGAAATATGTTCGGTAAATAATTTCATCTGAATGCCTTCTTTTCTTTTTCAAGGATTAGCATCAAATATTATTTTTCTGCCTAGCGCTAGGATAATTTGAATTAAACATTTATATTAACTTCTGTACCAAATGGATTTTTTCTGATTATTTAAAATAAAAAACTTTAGTATCATCGGGTTATCTACTACCGATTAAATAGGACTGCTAAATATTGAGCTTCTGCTGAAGGAACTGTCGGTCAATTTTGTTGGTGCTAGATCTTCACAATTAACTAGACCTATAATGTCTATCAAATGCGCCTCAGTATTTCATATCTGAACTTAAGTGCTAAATTTCTAAAATGTTAACCAGATGATATGACAAGTTACAACATTTTTGACATTTTACCCTGCACTACTGAGCATTGCCTCAGTTCTTTGCTGCTTCATTTTTATCAATGTTTCTAACATCTTGGCATGATTGGCTGTGCTTATAAATCAAACTTACTTTTAAGTTACTTATCTTGTTAAATATTGATTTTCATAGTTAAGTCTCAAAACAATGTCATTTTTAGTATTGTCGTAATATTGGTTTATATTTTTATCATTATCAATTCCATGCTAAAAACTCAAAGTTTGGCATTGATTAAATTGTGCCTGCACTGAATAAAATTCCTCGCTTTGCACCTCTTCCAGTTGCCATTCTCTTCTTATCAGATGGCCTGTACCATTCAAATTTCTCAGATGTCGGGTTTGTGGGTGTTTTGTTTCATTTTTTTAATGCTTAAAACATGTTTGCATAGTGAAAATCGTTACCCACTTTTTTAGTTTTTGCATAATAAGGTTTCCTCTCTCCCTTCTTTTTTTTTTTTGATTTCAAATCTGATGTGGATTAGCAGGTGATGTGGCACGCCGTTAGTCGCCAAGCAAGAAAACCGTCTTCCATGTCATCAAATAAGTTAACAGATTTTTTAGTGATGGATAAAGTGCGAACAAGATAATCTTAAATGAATAGCCGTTAGCATCACTAGTTTACTATGGAAATTCAAGACTTGCATTCCTATGCACGTTTACTCAATTCCTTCAACACCCACAAATCCATTCCACAAGGACAACAACTCCACCTCCTTTTCCTCAAAAGGGGTGTCCTTTTTTCCACTCTCAACATTGCCAATCGCGTGTTGCAGATGTATGTAAGATGTGGGGAAATATCTTGTGCCCGAAAGATGTTCGATGAAATGACGCAAAGAAATTCATTCACTTGGAACACCGTTCTCGAAGGATGCGCAAAATCTGGTGACAAAAATGATTTATTGAATTTGTTTTTGTCGATGCCCTACAAGAATGAATTTTCCTGGAATGTGGTTATTTCGGGGTATGCAAAAGCTGGGGAATTGGATGTTGCACGTAGATTGTTTAATGAGATGCCGAGTAAGAATGGGATTGCATGGAATGCAATGATTCATGGCTATGCGAAAAATGGGTATCCAAGAATGGCTTTGAGGCTTTTTAAGGATCTCCTGAACTCAGAAATTGGGCAAATGGGCAGTGTGTCGAGTTTGGATATGATCATATATACCACTGTTGTTGGAGCATGCACGGATTTGGGAAGTCTTGATTGGGGAAAACAGGTACATTCTAGGATGATTGTTGATGGTATGGAATTTGATTCAGTTCTGGGAAGTTCACTTGTGAATATGTATGGGAAGTGTAGTGATTTGGATAGTGCAAGTGATGTATTAAATGCAATGAAGGATCCGGATGATTACTCTATGTCTGCTTTGATTTCTGGGTTTGCCAACTGCTGTAGAGTGAATGAAGCAAGAAGAATATTTGAACTGATGACTAATCCTTGTGTTGTGATATGGAATTCTATTATTGCAGGATACATTGCCAATGATGATCCGATGGAAGCTATATTATTATTTGATAGGATGCACAAGGAGGGTGTTAGGGGAGACTCGTCTACTATGTCTAGTGTTTTGAGTGCCTGCAGTAGTATAGGCATTCTGAAAAATTGCACGCAATTGCATTCTCATGTATATAAGTTAGGAATTATGTTTGACCTTGTTGTTGCCAGCGCTTTTATTGATGTATACGCCAAATGTGGAAGTCCTAATGATGCTTGCAATTTATTCAGTGACCTTAAAACTTATGATACTGTTTTGCTTAACTCCATGATCACCATTTATTCGACTTGTGGGAGAGTTGAAGAAGCAAAATGCATCTTTAATAGTATGCCATTGAAAAGCTTGATTTCATGGAACGCAATGATTGTGGGTCTGAGTCAAAATGGGCTTCCAATCGAAGCATTAGATATCTTCTGCAAGATGAATAAGATGAACATGAGTATGGATAAATTCAGCATTGCCAGTGTGATCAGTGCCTGTGCCAGCATTGCATTGATTGAACTGGGTGAACAAGTTTTTGCTAGAGCTACCATAATTGGCCTTGACTTTGATCAGATCATTGCCACCTCCCTTATTGACTTTTACTGCAAGTGTGGTTATGTCAGAAGTGGCAGAAAACTGTTTGACCAAGTGGTAAAATTTGACGAGGTTTCTTGGAATTCTATGTTGATGGGTTATGCTGTAAATGGTTATGGAATTGAAGCATTGAGTTTATTTCGTGAAATGAGGTGTGCGGGAGTTTTACCTACTAACATCACATTTACTGCAGTTTTGTCTGCATGCGATCATTGTGGACTGGTACAAGAGGGGAAAAATATGTTTCACATAATGAAACACGACTATCATATTGATCCTGGTATTGAACACTACTCTTGCATGATTGATCTTCTTGCACGGGTGGGTTGTCCTCAAGAAGCTATAGATCTTATTGATCAGATGCCTTTCAAAGCAGATGCGAGCATGTGGTTATCAATTCTTAGAGGGTGTCTAGGTAGTGGAGATAAACCTCTTGCTAAGAAAGTGGCCCGGCAGATTATGGATCTTGATTCTAAGAACTCGGGTGCTTTTGTACAGTTATCGAGCATATTGGCCTCAGCTGGTGATTGGGAGCAATCAGCTCTGGTGAGGAAGTTGATGGCAGACAAGAGGATCCAAAAGAATCCTGGCCGAAGTTGGTGTGATGTTTGAACCAGAGAATGCAGATGACTCTCAACACACTTAGAATTTATGCTATCCTTATTTACAGTAATATTTTGCTACCTTAAAGCATGAAAAATATTATCCTCTTTTGATTCCATAATGATCTGTAATTTAAGGTGAATGAATATAGGGTATAGGGTAGGAACCATTAGTTTGCAGATCATGGATCAAAAAGATTGTTCATGTTAACCACCAAATTGGTTGATGAAACTAGTTCTTCGGTAGCCATAAACCATCATTTGCATGCTGTTCGATTCAATTTTTACTGTTAACTTTTTAAGGCAGATATTGTAAACCATAAAATTCACACTTTTTTAGAAAACTAAAATTAAGTTTGGTTTTACACAATCTTAATACAAAAAAATAGCAAAATGATGCACATTACACTGGAAGGCGTCCACTAAAATTGCATGTCTGTGACTTACTGGAATAAGACTAAGACAACCATTTTGCATCATTTAGCACACTTCTCTGATGAAACTGATATTGATTTAATACATGAAGTATATTCTTTGCAACAGACGAAGAACGAAAGAAGAGAAAGAACAAAACCTACACAGCTTAAGTTGTCATGCTGCAATGAGTAGATTAACTCCATAAACTCTCATGGATCTCATTTGAATGGGGAACTTGAATATTTGGAAGTGTGGGCATTACTCGATTTCTGATGTGACAATGCTGTTTTTTTATAATGCTACAGCCGTGAAGAAGAATATAACAGAGGTTGATCAATTGTGAGTCTCACCTTGTTCCCCATTCTTTTCCCTTTTTGAGGCAGCTTTTAATTTTTTTTTTCTTTTTTGGAGGGGGGGTGCGGGCACTTTTGCTTCCAAAATTTTTGAAATTCTGTTTAAGAAAAATTTAGGCTCACCAAATATCTTTTCTATAAATGTTTGGTTTTTTATTTGTGAAATCACAAGATTAATATTAATAACATAACAGAATGATCTTGTTATTTTCTTCTATACTGATTAAATGATTCCAGTTTTCCAGAAAGAACACGCTTATCACTTTTTCTCTGATTGAAGGATTTTAGAACTGAATTCAACAACTGTTGCTTACAAATTGAAGCTCTCCATCTGGAATGACTTGCTATGCCTAGTAATTTGGTATGTGCTCAGCCTCAAACCAATGTTTTGGTCCCTCTATAATTCGTCTCATTTTTCTGTCGATAGGTTGGATTGATATAAGAATCACGTAAATCAGGGCGAATTCTGATCGTTTTCTGCCATATAGTAATTCATTTTTACTGACTATCAGTGATTGAATTGGATGATCAAGGAAATCCTGCTCTATTATCGTGCTGCATAAGGTAATGTGGCAAACTTATTCTTATTCCTCTTTAATATTGTTCGCGTCATTCTGCACTTTGTTCTTGGAACTTCAGAATCACGTGACCAATTGTGTATGTTGCTGCTTTTTTCTTATTTTTGTATACAAATAAATGGATGTGTGGCACATGAATGTCAAGAATTGAGAACATGAGACACAAACCAATTGTCGGTTCTTCATCTTTCAGTTTCAATAGGGGTCACTTTTGCCCCATTATGACTTTAAGTTTTGGGCAATCTTGCGCATGTGATATGTGGATGACTCCGAGGAAGTAATTATAGAAGGCAAATAGATGATAACATGTGAATTGAAGTTCTTTCACTGGTAAAAGATTGAAGCTTAAAGAACACCAGAATGCCAAGGGATATGGGATTCCATGTTTAGGAAGTTTTTAATCTATTTTTCCTGCCGACAGATAGTTGAGGGATACGTAAATTTCTGGCTGATCATGCAGGTAACCAGGAGAGATGGTGGCACCAGTTGATAAGCTTCAGTGGCGTATATGAGGTGCAGATAGATCACTGAAGCAATTCAACATGATGAACACGAAAGAAAGTTGCGAGTAATTCAAATGATATAAAAAAAACCCTGTAAATTCACACACATACAATGTAAAATGTATTTATCTAGGCACAAAGTGTAGACATGGACTAGTTCGAGTTTTGATTTTATGTAGTAGTAAAGTGCATCTTTCATGAAGACCGGTCTTTGCCCGTGCAATGCACGGGTCACGACATTTTGAAGCTAATGTTAGCATGTTCAATATATAAGTATTGACGGGAGATATATGCGTTGATTGAAGAAAGGCTATTTGTGATATTCATTGCCAATAGCAAGCACCATGACAATTTATTTTGAATCATAATATTTTTTCTTCATTTCTCCTCGACTTGAGTGTAATGCTCCACGGAGTAAGTATTCGTCAAGCACCATAAAACATATGCACAGAGAATTGGGCTACCACTTGCTCTTTGTGGAGCACACATGATATTACTCACACAAGGATGAAGGGTAAATCATACATTTAACATGATCACCCACTTTTTGTTTGCTAGCAGCCAAGCCAATTAGCATGGGCTTGGTTGAACAATACCTTCCAGTTATCTTAGCCATGGCTCATAGTTGTTCGCTTTATCACCTGACCTCACAAATTCATAGCCCTTTGTGCATCCAGTTATCTTATACGTACGATACAGAAATAAAAGATAAAGATTTATTATTAGTTATCCATTTGACCTAAATGTGTTTATCCCCGACAAAGGAGATGTGAACTTGCAAATGGTCACTTGTATTTGTACCAAAAAATTTAGAAAAATCAAGCAAACATTGTACCAATAAAACAATTCCATTAAACAAATTTCTCATCATTTTTTTATTTGAAGTTTAAGATGCTCACATTTAACAAGACATTCTAATATTGTTAAATAGACTAACAGAGACTCCAACATAGACATTCTTGATATTGTTAAATAGACTAATAGAGACTCCAACATATTCACAATATAATGATTTTCAAAATCAAACAAATCAAACTTTAATCTAGTCATTACAGACTTTAATCGAGCAATAATTCATTAATTCTACAACTGTTAATGCCTAAAATTCCTACACACTCAAATACCTTAAAATCTTGCAAATCCATTACTGTTTATACTGCCTCTAAACATAATTAATCAATTAAATAGACTAATAGAGACTCCAACATATTCACAATATAATGATTTTCAAAATCAAACAAATCAAACTTTAATCTAGTCATTACAGACTTTAATCGAGCAATAATTCATTAATTCTACAACTGTTAATGCCTAAAATTCCTACACACTCAAATACCTTAAAATCTTGCAAATCCATTACTGTTTATACTGCCTCTAAACATAATTAATCCACTCTCTTTCAAGAATTGAGTAATCAAGAAAAATCATAACCAATTAATCATTTGAAACCCCCAAAAAACAAAGGAACTAAAATTATATTAAATTAAAATCCAAGAACAATGAATCTCGAGTGAAGTTAATTTTTTATCATCAACTTCTCTCATAATAATAAACAATTGACCGAAAACAAAATACTAAGAAACTATTTAGTTCCCCCCCCCCCCCCCCCCCCCCCACCCCC
>NW_019228115.1:55714-72059 GCF_002742605.1 Olea europaea var. sylvestris
TTAAGTAATTCTTCAAAGTCTAATAATGTCTGAGAATTTATAATATCAATATCTGTTATCATATCTATATCTGTTTTAAAAGGTATATCATATTTTGAAATATTTTTCTTCCTTTTTTCCAATTTATCTATGATATCTTGTATATCTTTTATAATTATTGTTCTAACAATTCCTTTAGCAAAATTTTCTAATAAGTTTTCTTTGAAGCATTTTAATATTTCTTGTGATGCATATAATTGTTCTTGATATCCTATCTTATCAATTTCTTTTTCAAACTTAATTTCTTTTTTATTTTTAACAACCTTTTTTATATTATATGGTCCTCTATTATATTTGGGTTTTTCTATTTTATAATTAGTCATTAATAATTCTCACAAATTTTTAGAAAAATTATATGTTAATTTTTTAAGGACTTAAATAGAAGATTTATATTAGATAAAGGGTTGTTTTTTAATATTTGTTTAAGGGTATTTTAGGTAATCCAAAATGTTTAGAAAAGTCAAAGGCTATTTTGGAAAATCCTTCCTTTATTTAGGTCAATTTGAGGTATTTCCCATAATAGAAGTTAATATATTGTAAAAAGAAAATAACATATAAGAAATTAAGTTAAGAATAGAAATTAATAAGGAATTATGAATATACTAAATTAAAAAACTAAGAACAATAAGAAATGAATTAACAAAGCGAGAATTATATAAGTAACTTACATAGTTCGTTTTTGGTAAAACAGATGTAGTTATAAAATTTAAAATAGAAGTTAATATATTGTAAAAAGAAAATAACATATAAGAAATTAAGTTAAGAATAGAAATTAATAAGGAATTATGAATATACTAAATTAAAAAACTAAGAACAATAAGAAATGAATTAACAAAGCGAGAATTATATAAGTAACTTACATAGTTCGTTTTTGGTAAAACAGATGTAGTTATAAAATTTAACAAGCAAAAATCTAACATGAAGGGAAAAAAATTAAAAGATAAGACTGCACATTACTTGGCAACAAGAAAAAAAAAGAAATCGGACTTTAGATGTAGTGTAATTGAAGCTAATAGTAAACTTGAGAGAGAAGATGAACTGAAGAAAGAGATAAAAAATTAAATAAAATTAAATAAAAAAAAAAAATCTAATAATAACTTTAAATAGATGAAGAAGAAATTAATAAATTATTATATATGATTGAAATAAAAGATGAGCACAAATAAAGACAAATCTTTTTTGAATTTATTTCTTCTTCACTAAGGTAGCGATTGCATTTGATTTCATTTGTAACCAATTTAGTTATAGAGTTCACATATCTATATATTAATTGAATAAATAAGTTAGTAAAAATATGTAATGGTAGAGAACAACTAACTTATGTAAGTAAATCAATTATTACAAGAAGAATTAACAATAAGGTAAAGTTAACAATAGATAATGACTAATTTATCATTAATTAAATAAAATATTGAAATAAGTATTTATACAACCATTCAAAATCACCTAAAGCTAACATTATGTATTATGTAATTTGATTTTATAAGGTATTCGAATTTTAGAAGAAAAGTACTTCATAAAAGAAACCAAAAACACATAATAGACATTAATTGAAATTGCAGCCTAAACTTATACATAAGTAGAATCTAAGATATGCAAAATATTAACTATGACAGAATATACTTGAAGGATAAATATGTTATCTTCAACATCTTTTTTATAACTAAATTGTTTGAGGAATATTGCAATAGTTATTATAATTTGTATCATGTGAATTTACACTTGCATCCATTGAAGCACCAAAGGAACTTAAATTCATTTTTCATTAGTCCTTTATTTGAAGTAAGATATTGCAATTGCGTTACCTATAATAATTATGGAAAATATGATTCCAAAATGATGCTGGGGAAAAAAGACAAAGAATTAGTTTAACACATTCTGTTTCAAATATAAAAGGATGAACCATCGATTCCTTAACGGAAGTCGAATATTTGCTTCCATATCTGTCCCTTTCTTTGCAATTGTAAATAGCAACGCAAGTAACAATAGTATCTGGGAACGACTAAACAAACAGTTTGGCGTAAGAAACATGCAAGAAATGAGGTGAAGTCTTTTTCTTTTGTTTTTTTACTGGATTCTACCATCTATGTAATTAACTTGCTCATTCTATTAGACAAAGCATAAATACGAATAATTCCTTACGAGAGTTCAATAGTGAAACTTTACAACACCATTAGACAAATAATATAGATATTATGCAGTAACTTGTAAATCTTTTTTTAAAGAAACTACACAACCAACAAACAAATTAAACTACATATAAAACCCCCTAAGAATGTAGAAAATGAAATATTAAACAACCAAAAAACAAAAACCTTCAGCTACAATAAAATGAAAATAGTCCAGAGACTCCAGACAGTTTAAGAGAAGAAAGAAGACTAATTGAAAACTCGAATTTTTAAAAAAAAAACATGTACAATCAACTAAAATAAAGAATATATTTCAAAACCTTACCCGACAGAGGTCTCACCACTACAATCTTTGATTCTACAAGTCAGTTAATGTAATGGTGCCCTATACACATAAGCAATAGGATACAAAATGAGTTCAAAATAGAAAATATTTAAAGGTAAAATCGTTTAAAATGAACAAATTTTAATAAATTATTTCAAAAATAACATTATCCAAAAGAAAGAAATATGAAACATATATACTTTAGGTTATCAATGTCCAGTTTCTTCACAACTTTGTTGGTAATTTCTATACAATTTTCCCGTGTATCCATTTTTGCACAATTGAAGCAGCGGAGGTGAAGAATGTAAAAGAGAATAAAAAAAGATTAGGCCCCTACTTATTTCTCATTTTTTCCTCATTAAAATAAAAAATATGACCGTTATCTATCACATCAAGTTAACAAATTTGAATTTTTATCTCTTGTGCGGGGCTCATAACGGCTATATTTTTATTCTTATTTTTATAAAAATGGGAAATAAACACCCCCCTAGAACAATAAATCTTTGAAATTCGTTTTTACAAATAAGAAGAAATGAAGATGAAAAAGGTAAAAAAAGAAAACAGAAAAAGAAACAAGCAAGTACATGTTCTTCCAAAAGTGGCCAAAATCCATCATAGGTTATAGCGAAGCTATGAGTTCAATTCAAAAGGGTCGCTACATTTCCAAAAATTACTTATGGGCCCAAAACGGACACCGTTCGCAAAAGTTACACTCGGTTCTTCGATCGCCGACAATCCAAGCATTCCAAATAAGCAAGTGCTTGTTCTTCCACAAATGATCGAAATTCCTCATACGATGTAACTAAAAGGGTGGGTTCAATGCAAAAGGATCGCAACATTTTCGAAAAGTACTTATGGGGACAAAACGGACACCGTATGGAAAAGTCACACTCAGTTCTTCGATCGCTAACAATCCAAGCATTCCAAATAAGCAAGTGCTTGTACTTCCACAAAGGACCAAAATCCCTCATACATCACACAGAATAGGGTGGGTTCAAGCCAAAAGGATCGCTACATTTTTTTAGAATCACGTTACGGTCTACATTCATAAGGCAATCCTTTTACAGATACATTCAAAGCTGGAAGACGATTATGCCCACCTTCTAATAATGAATTTGCCAAAATGACCCTTAACTTTATAGCTTAGATTATTTTTCATAATTGTTAATGCTAAGGATGAAATGAGAATTCAAAAAAAATATAATCTACTCTTACTACAACTAAAGTCACCTTCCAATTTTGAAAAGCTTTAATGTGCCACTTGTCAACCCCGCAAGGCCCCACATTTTGACAAAATTGAAAGCAATTACGTATCCGCTATTTCTATCTCTTTTCTTATCGCAGAAGAATTGCTACAATAATTACACGTGTGCTATTGCTTTTTCTTATGACAAAATTGCTACAGTAAGTACACGTATAGAGTTGTTGCATTTCTCATACATACTTTGATTCTCACACCTAGGAAAGTTGCTACAGTACATACATATTCCCAATAACGCTTCTACAACCTATTTGAACGCACAAAAAAAATGATAGGGACCAGATAAGTGTGAAACGGATGAACCACAAATGAACGGTGATGGAGTGATCCTCTCTTTTACATAGTAGAGGAGAGGCATGAAAACAAATCAAATAAAAAAAAGGAATTGCAGGCAAAAATAGGGGAAAAAGTTATTATATAATTTTTTAATTAAATTGAAAAATGAAAATAAAAAATAAATATTATATTACTTAATTAGAATTGAAAAAATTACATTTTATCATAAAACGAAAAGAATTTTAAATCGAACAAAAAATGATTTATAGTATGAAGAAAAAAGAAATTTGAAAACATTTTTCAAAAAATATATAATAAAAATAAAACAAATTAAAAAAAAGAAATTTATGAAAATTAAATAAAGAATATATAAATATTATTTAATTAAAACTTAAAAAATAAAGTTTTATCATAAAGAGAAGAATATTAAAATTTTTTTACTAAAAAATTGTGGGAGCAAAAACGACGTCGTGTTGTCTTCAATCATTTTTCAATTTTCATACTCCACTTCACTATGACCACCACCTCCACCGCAATATTTCTCCATTTTCACACACCAATTCACTTTATTCAATTCAATACTAATAAAGAAAAGAAACTACATAATTTAACAAATTAAAGAACCAAAAAAAAATTGTAGGCAAAAATAGAAAAAAATAAAAAATAGATTATTATAAAGTTTTTTAATTAAATTGAAATAATTAAAATTAAATATTATTTAACTAAAATTGAAAAAATTATGTTTTATCATAAAACGAAAAGAATTAAAAAAATTAATTGAAAAGAAAAATATTCATAATATGAAGAAATAAGAAATTTGAAAATAATTTTTTAAAAAAAATTATAAATTAAACAAAAGAAAGTTATGAAAATTAAAGGGTTAATTTCACAAATGGTCAATGAACTTAATCGAAAATCTCAAAATGATCATTGAAGTTTAAAACTTGTAGCAACGATCACTGAACATACGGGCGCTTTCACTAACGGTCGCTGATGCACCAAAACATGTGAATTGGATCCTTGAGGACCTCAAGTGTAAATTTCATCTAATTTCATTTGCTCAAAATCTACCCCTGAAATTTAGAAATCGAGCCAAATTCCTCCCACTTTCACCTTATTTCGTCAGAGCCGAAATTTGTCAAATTCGATTGCCATACTACTGGATAAACCACCTGATTTTTACACCACCAACACTTCCTCATCTCCCTCCACAATCCTATACAAACAATCAACCAAAACACATAAAAAAATCACTTGAAATTTAGGTTTAAAAAAATCATCCCCGCCCACGGTTTTACCTCCAATTCCGGCCAATTTGTGATAAATTGGTGAGGACCCATATGTGCATCTTGTTCGCCATGGTGAGCAGAATGTAATGGTGGTCGTGGGCGACTGTAATTGTTGACGCCGGCGCAGGAAATTGGGGAGGAGAGTTCGTTGTGGTATGGGTTAGATTTTGATTTAAATTGTTTTGTGATGGTATGGACCACGTACCTGTTTGTCTTGAGGGAGTACTAACAACCTGTGATGGAGTTTTGGTATGGGTGATGGTGGATTGGTCGGAATTGGAGATAAAACCGTGCGTGTGTATGGTTTTTCGAACATGAATTTCGCCATGATTTTTGATGTGTTTTGGTTGATTGTTGGTATAGAATTGTGGAGGTGGATGAGGAGGTGTTGGTGGTGTAGAAGTCCGGTGGTTTATCTGGCAGTAGGGTGGTCGATTTTGGCTTTGAATCCGTCAGCGTCGAAGAAAAAAGCTGGAAAGTGAGGAAAAAATTGTCTAAAGAGTGATTTGGTCCTCAAGGTTTGATTTTCACGTGTTTTGGTCATTCAAGTTTGAATGAAAAGTATAATGGGCCTTCAGTGACCGTTTTTGGAAAAAAAATAATTTAACTTCAGTGACTGTTTCTACAAGTTTTAAACTTCAATGACCGTTTTGAGATTTTCGATTAAGTTCAGTGACCGTTTGTGAAATTAACCCGAAAATTAAATAAATAATATATAAATAATATTTAAGTAAAATTAAAAAAAAATAAGTTTTATCATAAAAAGAAAAGAATTTTAAAAAAAATTACTTATAATATGAAAAAAACAAATTAAGAGTATAATAATAATAATTATTATTATTATAATAATAATAATAATAATGTGATGGAGAGAAATCTCCCCATAACATGGAGAATTCTCTCCATAACACTCTATATGTCATAATAATAATAGTGTGAACTCTCCATTTTTTATTTTTTCTTTTTTTTTTTAAATTGTTTTGTTCTTCATATAAATATATTTTTTAATTTAAAATTCTCTTTAATTTTTTTCAATTTTAATCAAATAATATTTATATATTATTTATTTAATTTTCGTAACTTTCTTTTGTTTAATTTGTTTAATTTTTGTTATATTTTTTTGTAACTGTTCTAAAATTTCTTTTTCTTCATATTATAAATAATTTTTTGTTTGATTTAAAATTCTTTTTAATTCTTTTTTGTTTTATGATAAAATGTAATTTTCTTAATTTTAATTGAATATTATTTTTTTAATTTTAATTATTATTTTTTAATTAAAAAACTTTAAAATAACCTTTTTTCCATTTTTGACTCACAATTCTTTTTTTGTTCTTTAATTTGTTAAATCATTTAGTTTTTTTATTAGTATATTGGTGTAAAATGATAGTTACAATTCAGTTCGCTTAATTTTTTGATATTATACTTTATTTCATTATCTCTTATTTAATATTCTAACATTTGAATTTTTACAGAATGGAACACCATCTAGATACAGTAACTGGGCACGACTCTATAGAAACAGTGTCACAACAACTGCCTCTTTTATTTTAGCTAGGATTAGGATTAGGAAGTAAATAGTCAAAATAAAGAAAATCATAATGGGATAAATGAAATGAACAATACAAAACCACTTTGGGAATAGAGTGTGACAAAAATTAATAGTACTCTCCCAAATCCCTCTTTTAAGAGAAAATAGGTAAAATTTAATTTTAATTTTAGTTATTTCAATTTAATTTAAAAACATTATAATAAATTTTTTTTTTAATCTTTGCAATTCTTTTTTTGTTCTTTAATTTGTTAAATCGTTTTGTTTTTTTATTAGTATATTAGTGTAAAATGATAATTACAATTTGGTTCGTTTAATTTTTTTAGATTATACATTATTCTATTATCTCTTGTTCAATGTTCTAATATTTGAATTTTTACAGAATGAAATATCATCTAGATGCAGTAATTGGGTACGACTCCATAGACACAGTATCACAACAAGTGTCTATTTTATTTTAGTTAAGATTAGGAAGTAGATACTCAAAACAAAAGAAAAAATAATAATGAGATAAATGGGATGAACAGTACAAAATCAATTTGAGAATAGAGTGTTAAAAGGAGTGACAAAAATGAATAGTACTCGGAAGTCCCTCCTTTAAGAGAAATTAGATATATGTTGGAACCGTCGTCAAACTTTGAGTAGGTTGTCTTCAAAGAGGTTATGGGCGCATAGATAAAATGGTAAATATAACCCTTTGGATTCAGTTAGAAGGATGAATATTCTTTTAACAAGAACTATGAAATTTTCGGTGCGTAAATACTCTTTTTGTGACGTTAGACGTGACAAAACAGGACAAAATTTGCAATTTACCTCTATTTTTGGTCCATTCAGCATAATATGCCAAAACATATAACTAAAATAACTAAATTGAGCTTATCATGAGGTGATCGAGTTTGTGGAGTACGTGAACGCAGAAACCTTTAGTCACGAGTCTGTTTCCTCCTACCAACACTTTCTTGATCGAGCTTGTTGCACTGAAATTGTTTAGTGCGATTTATTTGGTTGGCGTGATTTGCATGTTATTGCATCGACCTGAGGGTTTACCCCATGCGCTCTCGAAGAGTAGCGGTTGCGAGTTCCCCATCATAAAAAATAAAAATAAAATCTACATATGTTGTGATATTATAGATTTTTATATTAAAATGAGTCTTGAAATCATATGTATATGAATTTGTGACAAGCTATTATAATTTTAAAAAAAAATTATATACATATAAACCAACAACAACAACAAATAAAAGTAATTATAAAAATAATTTTAATTGTCAAGTTCAATTCGAGGAACCAAATTGATGCAAAACATAGTGAAAAGAAACGTAGACCCCTAAGAAGCTTTAAAACTAATAAATTTTACTTTGCAACATTTTATTTCTCAGGAGTGGGTAAAAGAACTAAAACTAATCGAGTCAACTTAGAATCAGACACAATGTTTTGTGTAAATTTCAAACGGGTTTGGATCCTATGAATCAAAGTCCACTTGTTCTAGTTCTAGATCTAGGAACCAAGAATTGAGAATATAAATATCAACGATACAAAATTAGGTCAAACGGACAATTATCATCTCTGTCCCATTGGGAGATTTTTAGGAGGCAGGGCAGGGATTAAAAATCTCATTTACCGTCTCGAATTATTTAATGATAATTTAAATATAATTTTTAATTGAAAAAAAAACTAAATAAAAAATTTGAGGTGAGTTCAATGAATTCTAGGCAGGGAATATGTTCTTCGTCCCTGCTTCATTTACTATTTGAGAGCGATGTAAAGCAAGGCGAGTTAGGGGCAAGGATTATACCATCCTTAGTCGACATCAAGAATCGATTATGACCTTACTTTATTTTAAATTATTGTCGTTATCTAATTAAGTAATTAATGCCATTTTTTACACCAAATTTAACTCATTTGGAATTACATAAAAAATTTGTTGTACTTCTTCTTCGATAAAAAAAATATATATTTTTCCTTCAAAATTCTGGATCCATTTGATTACAAGAATGAAATTTATGTGAAAAAACGAATTCCAGAAAATTGAATTGCCTAAAATTTGTTTTACCAGAAATTATTAAAAAAATGTGTTTGATTGATATAATTTTTTACCCAAAAAATGTTAAAATTTTGGATCTTTTGGTGTTCATTTGGTTTTGTTTTCCATTAAAATTATCAATTAAAGGAATAGAATTTGTTATAATTTTAAATAAAATTTGTTTCCATTGCACAAAAAAAAAATAAAAAAAAATAACCCTTGAAATTGATTTCCAAATGTGGGGTGGGGTGGGGTGGGGGGGTTGAGGAAAATGATTTGCCTGAAAAAAATTTGCAATAAAACAGCTAAAAAGGTGGAAAATAAAAATTTTCCATAAAAAATTTGTTGTATCAAACGGACCCTAAATTTCTTTTTCAATTAACACCTATCTTTTGCCGCAGCCTTCCAATTTGCACCAATATTTTGATAATTTTGGTTATGGAATTGAACTAAACCAAATCAAACCATAGTAGAACGATTCTATTCTATTCTGATCTAGTTCCATAATTACTCTCGATTTGGTCCTCTTTGTCATGCCCCATCCTATATTTGGATAATTAAAGTAATTCATGAAAAAAATTAATTCATTTTATTATACAAATAAAATAATTAAATTACGCATTAACTTATTTAGTGCTTGTTTGGTAAGAATTTTGTTAATTAATTTTTTGACCATTAGATATTAAGTTGGTTCTATTTGTGAGAGAAGAATTCAAAAATAACGGTTGGAATAGTGAAATAAAGGTAAAAAAATTGATATTAATTGGATTAAAATCTTTACCAATTCACTTTATAAGGAAATTAAAATTTCATTTTTATATGGAAAAAATAAGTCATTTTAAAAGTAACTTTGTTTTTATAAAAATGAAATAATTACTCATTAACTTATTTATATACAAAATACAATAAGGAAATTTTTTAGCCTAACCAAATGTTATAATACTGCGCCCAGGATAACAGAAATCTTTGCGTTTTATTTTTTATTTTTTAATGCTGCTCTCTTGTAGCATAGGTGCACTTGCATGTACAATTTTCTACAATCGTCGCAGACATTAATCTATAGACATCCACTTTCCTATTTCTCTAGCCTTATTGATCAGTGCTTTTCGTTAAAGAATCCCGCAAAATTTTCAAAAGCCATTCATGCTCAGTTGATAAAATTATCTTTTAATACGAATACTTTTTTGGGCAATCGCTTTATTGAGCTTTATCTAAAATCTGGGTCTGCAAATGACGCTCTAAGGGCTTTTCATGAATTACCCGACAAAAATGTTTTCTCTTGGAATTTGTACTTGAAAGTGTTCGTCAAATGCTTTGACATGCTAATGGCGCGTCAAGTGTTTGATGAAATGCCTGATAGGGATGTTGTGAGTTGGAATTCGATGATATCGGGGTATGTTTCAGGTGGATTTTTGGAGAATGCACAAGACATGTTTTTGGAAATGCAAAACAGTGGCGTTAAACCAAGTAGCTTCACGTTTTCAACTTTGATTTCTTGCGTGAAATGTGCCGATTATGGAAAGCAAATGCATGGCAATATCACAAGGAATGGTTTTGATTATTCAAATTTGGTGGTTGGAAATGCATTAATAGATTTGTATGGAAAGCTTGGTTTAGTGGATTATGCGGTTGGTGTGTTTTTTACTATGCCAAAAGTGGATGTGATTTCTTGGAATTCTTTGATTTCTGGCTGTTGTAAATCTGGTTATGAAAAACCTGCATTAAGTCATTTCTGCTCAATGAGAGGTAAGGGGCATAAAGCTGATGAGTATACGATGTCGGCAGTGCTTACTGCTTGCACTAATTTGCAGAATTTGGAAGCAGGTAAAAGTATTTTATGTCTTTGCATGAAGATGGGGTTTCTTTGGAATACAATTGTTTCTAGTGCAGCCATTGATCTGTTTTCCAAATGCAACAGAATGAAGGATGCAATTTGCTTGTTCGATGAGTCAAATATATTTGATTCAGCTCTTTCCAATTCGATGATCGCTTGCTATGCAAGGAATGGATTAATGGAGAATGCACTGGAACTTTTTGTCCTTGCATTAAGGGAGAATATCAGACCAACGGAATTCACACTCAGCTGTGTTGTTGGATCTGCTGCTGTCTTCCTTCCGTCGGAGCAGGGGAGTCAGGTCCATTCTTTGGTGGTCAAATCAGGATTTGAATCGGACGATGTTGTTGCCAGTTCACTAGTTGAAATGTATGGTAAGTATGGGTTAATCGACTCTGCCTTGCATATCTTTTCTAATATGAGTACAAAAGATTTGATATCTTGGAATACTATGATAATGGGATTGGCTTACAATGGCAAAGCAATCGAATCCCTTAGCATTTTTGAGGAACTACTTGAAAGTGGTTTACATCCCGATCATATAACACTTTCTGGTATTCTTTTAGCCTGCAATTACGGTGGCCTTCCTGAGGAAGGGATGGCCATTTTTTCTTCGATGGAAAAGGAATATGGAATTACTCCAAGAAACGAGCATTATGCTTATGTTGTAGATACGATCATGAGGGCAGGTAACATTGAAGATGCAATTTCAATATTAGAAACAATGCCACTCAGTGCTGCTCTTTTTTCGGAATCTGTGCTTCGAACTTGTGGACATCTTGAAAACCTGGAACTAATTGAAAGAGTCACAAAGAGGATGATGGAGTTGGAACCACAATCATCTCTTCCTTACTTGGTGTTGGCCGACGCATATGAACAAAGGGGTAAATGGGAGAGCCTTGTACGAGTTAGGAAAGTGATGGAGAAGATGCCGACAAAGAAAGTAGTTGGCTGCAGTTGGATTGGATTAAAAGACCATGTCTATGCTTTTGAAGCAAACCAAATGATTCAGCATGGTGGAAAGGATGTTTATTTAATTTTGAAATTATTGATGCAAGAAGTGCAGGAAGAAAACAATCCTTTGCAGATTATTGACATAAGAGAGTAGAGATTGTGCCATGTTGTTCATTGACATGGCTATCCATACAGTTTGGCATCTTTCTGTAGTCACGATCTTGGCAAAACTCGTGCACTTGGAATAAAGGTGGTGATTTGTCGAATCAATTCTGCACGAGACTCAAAACAGGCTATTAGTGTGAGATCTGAGCGTATTCGAGACGAAATTAAGTGGTTGACATGAAATGAGACTTCATAGCTATAATATGGAAGAAAATAAAGGCGTGTCAGTGTCATTGTTTGCAGTAAATATTGCATGGATGACTTATGGGATTTCAACTGGAAGAGGATGAAAGATTTCTGTTTCTAGGGGATTTACTAGCCAACTCTTGCATATTGTTCTGATTCAGACTGCTTTGAAAATGGCTCAGGTGCTTTGCGGCTATGCTTTTAGTAATTTGGACTGCATAATCAGTTCAATTCTTGATGCTAAATTTTTGTTTTAACTGGTTTCATAGTGCAGGAACATCTGAATTCGTGGAAAGCATAAACGCGCACGAGGAAAGAGAGATTTATAGTGATTCACTCACAATGTGGCAGGTGCTGATATGATCCAGGAGAATTACAAGCCCTTCGTTATATGTTGCTAGATCTAGCAAAGGAACTTAAAAGAGACCTTCAGAGAGAATGCTGATGGTGTAAATGTGTAATGCCCTGAACCCGTTTGACTTATCACATGGTTGTTAGGGTTACAGCCGTAATCCCAATCCTGGAAGCAATTATGGAGAAATGGAAAACATAAACGCACGCTCGGAACCAGAAATTTATAGTGTTTCACTCTCACCTCTGCTGATTTTTCACCATGATCAAGGAGAATTACTAGTTCCGACTTCTAACATACTGAAAAGACGTCCCCCTCAGATTCTTATTTGTAGTGTCAATTCAGATAAAAGTAGAGGTGTACTTGGGCTGCAATGGCTTAAAGAATCTTGATTTTCCTGGTTCTTGAAGATTGTTGGATGTCAAATTCTCAGTATAGTGATCCAAAGTCTTAAAAAACCATCAAGTTTAATTTATACAAGCTATGCGGACCCATTAGTCCATTCTTTTGTTGCGTTAAGCCCCCGTTATCATTTACTTTACATTCTTTCCCCCTTTTTTTTATAGTACTCATTTTTAATCATATATTTTTCATAAAATAATAATACACGCAAATCGAAAAAAATATTTTTTAACCATACATTCTTCATCAATCACTATTGCATAATACATTTCTTCAAATTAATGAGGCTCAAACAGTGCCTAATCGATAGAATGGACAAAGTTTTGGCTTATATGAACTTGTCTATGCTGCTAGTGATTGATTGATATATCCATCCATTTTTTTTTATCCAATAGAGGATGGTTTTTGAGCGGGATGGACTGAAATAAATGTTCAACACGCTTTTCTTTGAAATTTATTTTATCCATTTTTTTAACTTTTTGAGAAACCTCTTAATGTTTAAATTAATCAAAATAGATAAATAAAAGCTCATCACAGTTCATCTTTGCATTAATCATGTCTATCCGTCCCTCCCGCACTTCCATATTCCACATTGCATTAGGTTTTCATATTGATGAACCACTACTGGATTTCACTTATATCTTAGTACGTAAGTGCAATAATAATAATAATAATAATAATAATAATAATAATAAGCCAAAAGGCATCCCCCAAAATCCAATCATAGCCGGTCCTGTGATTCTTGGGGCCTGAGACGAAGTCTGTAAATTAGGCTCCCGGCGAAATCAACGTAAATAAAAAATTCAACGATATATTATGTGACCAATTACTAACTTGAAAAACTAACATTAAAACAACAATCAAATATATTATAGAAAAGATTTATATTATAAACTATCAAAATCAACAATGTTTGAAACAATTAGTTAAATACTATTCGTCTTACTGTTTTAGAGGCAAAAACATCGATCAAATCTGAATAATTTAGCTGCTCAACCATTTCTTTCTCTATTGATAACATAGCCAACATGTTTAATCTTTCTTGCGATATAGTTGATCGAAGATAAGTTTTAATCAACTTCAATTTCGAGAAACTTCTTTTCGCAAATGCAACTGTAACCGGTATGATTAACAAAATTTTGTAAACAATATAAATATTTAGAAAATAAACATTCAATGTCTTCAAATATTATAGCACTTCAATTGCTCTTGTTGCTTCACTTGGTATATAACACCTTAAGACTTGTAACTCCGAACATAAATCATCCCCACTGATATCCAAATGCCCATCATGTTGAAGATATTTCTCAAGATTCATACAAGAGTTCAACAAACTTGAAAATGTTGCACCCCTTAACCTCTTCAAATTAAACAAAAATTCAAATGTGTCATCATATTGTTTGAATTGTTCAAATCGAGTCCTCAGAAAAGATAGAGCTTGATCAATTATAAAAATAAAGTACTCAATTCTAAAAGATTCTTCTACTGATTGCTTTACCTCATCACTACCACTTTCATCAAATTGTTTTTCTTCGAATTATGCGTTTTTCTGTAAATATTGCTTCAATCCCCATTTCGCTTGCCTTTTTTGTCGCTTCATCCTTGGCAATAGCAAATCCAATTTCTCAATATTCTTCAAGAAATGAAACTAGTCATTGCAAGAGGTCGATAGCATGATCAATATCTATAGATTCAGTTTAAAGAAATTTACTCACATTATTAACAGCATGCAACAACCTGTACCAGATTATCATGCCAAGAAAAATTTTTGAAGTTCATGTGTTGCTAACGACTCGGCCTTACTCTTCAATTTGGATCTTCATTACTTTCTGTCAAATCAAGTAATGCCTCTCTTATCTGTGCAGTTTGCTCCATTATAAGTTTCACACTTTCAACATGACTTTCCCAACGTGTTTGTGACAATGGCTTCACTATCAACCCTTGTACATTATCTTTGAAAATGTTTCATCGCTTGGTAGAAAAGGAAAACAATGTGTAGATGCGTTGTATCGCTCCGAAGAAGGATACAGCTTTGGAACAACATTTCACCATATCACATAATGCTAGATTTAGACTATGAGTGCCACATGGAGTACAGAAAGCTCGAGAATTCATTTCATGGACTCCTTTTTGCACACCTTTGTGCTTCTTGCTCATGTTAGATCCGTTATCATACCGTTGCCCTCTAATGTCATCAATATCGAAATCAAGTTTTATCAAAGCCTTTTGAAACTCAATTGCAAGTCCAAGTCCTGTTGTGTCATCTACCTTCAAAAATTCTAGCCAATGTTCTATAACTGTAGGTAAGTTTGGCGAATTATCTACAAATCGTACAATTAAAGACATTTGCTCCTTATGACCTGCATTTGGAGTACTATCAAGTATAAATACGAAATATTTTGCATGTTTAACTTTATTGACAATTGAACTTCTCATCTCATTATCCAACAACTGTATCAGCTCATTTTGGATTTTCTTGCCAAGATATGTATATTGAATCTCTCTTGTTTTAGTCCGCCGAATGTGCTCTTGCATTATTGGATCAAATTCACTAATCATTTCCACCATTTGTAAAAATAGGTCATTGTTCTCAACATGTAGCCTCTAATCATCTCCTCGAAATGACAATGTGTTTTTCAGATTATCCTTGTTAATACATGTCTCCAATGTTCTCTTTCAACATCAATCAACAATTCAACGCTTTTATCAATTGTAGTTTTTGTTCGAAGCCTATTTTCTAATTCAATCCAGCTAGTCATGCAACGTAAATGCTCCTCATTTCCTTCATGACTTTTAATAGATCGATACAAATTATGCCAATCTTTGAATCCATCATTACCTAGTTAGCCAACTTTGGTCACATTTATTGGTGTTTTAAATAACTTGCAACAAAAGTAGAAGATCATTTTCATAGACACTGAATATACTAGCCATCTTCTATCAACTGTTCGCCCATTTGGTAGAAATCGCTTATATTGTGAAGAATCGAAATGTCTATTTTTATAGTCTTTTAGAAACAAGATGTCATCAACTCTTTTTGAACCCCTTTCAACTAAGTAATCCCTTGTTCTTTGATCAATGATTTTCCAATTCCCGAGATCATCCAAATTTAGAGAAAAGCAACCCTCTTCTTCCTTATCATCTTCTTCATTATTAGAGACGAGATTCATCACTTCCTCTTCTTTATCATCTACTTCGTTAACATCGACAAGTTAACTCACTTCTTCATCCTTATCATTTACTTCATTAACATAGGCATGTTGAATCTCTACTTCATCCTCATTCAACACATTCACATTATTGCTTTTGAAGTATTTGTTAATATCCTCTGCTTGACTTTGAATTAATCCAATTTCATTTCGTTTCCTTTTCCTCTCTTGAGCACCAGACTCATATTTAGGAGGCATAGTATAGGAGTGAATATCTAATGTCCAATGATTAACCTAAAAAATAATTACACAATATCTCAATTATAGTTTCGAATATAGTTACTACGTGCGCCTGTGCAATTGTTCATCGTACAATAAGCAATCATATAAGCCGACCAGGCTGCAATTATATAAG
>NW_019228115.1:75004-78478 GCF_002742605.1 Olea europaea var. sylvestris
TAAGTAGTTTTTTGGCTAAGGAGTGAGGAAAAAAGAACATAATAAAATAATGTGGTTCAAGTCTTAAAAAATATGCATACATTATATGAGAGATCATAAATGAGAAGCAACTCAAGCATAAAGCAGTATCAGATTGTCCAGGCTTTAAGTTCAGGATTTGATTGCAGAAGCGGCCTTAACTATAGGCGAGGTAAGCAATAGCCTAAAGTCCCGATTTTATGAGGGCCCTCAAAACAAACTATTGCTTATCCCTACTATATAAAAAGGGGAATGTGATGGCACTATAGAAAGTAACAGGGTCTTGATCTATCTTTACTGTAGCATTTTTGTTTTTTTTTTCAATTGGGGGCAAAAAACGACGCCGTTTGCTTGATATATATTTTATTTTATTATACACTACCTCCAAATTTACTGCAACACGCAATTTTCATTCCTCCCCCACTCCGATATAGATATATATAGTAGGGATATATGAAAAAAATCACTTTTATATAAAAAAAAAAAAAGATAGAGATAATATGCGATAGAATTTTTTTTACAACATATTACTTGTAAGTAAAAAATTTGAAGAAAATAGAATTAAAGATAATTTTAAATTGAAAAAAAAATTATAACGTAAAACTACACAGCAAAAAAAAAAGTAATCTCTCCATGCACGGAGACATTGTCTCTGTGCACGGAGGAAAAAAAAAAAAAAAAAAAAAAATTAGGAAGGACTCCGTGCATGGAGAGAGAAATAAATTTTTTCTTTTTTTTCTTTTTCTTTGTTTTTTACTTATGTTTTTGTGTTCATTTTCAGACTCATTACGGGATATCAAACGAAATCGAAATATTACATTCTTAATATCGTTTTGAAGTACTCGTGGTATAGTATTGCACGTCGTTAACGGTGCGTGAAACGATCAATCGTAGCAAATGTTATGTGACGTTAAAATAGGCATTTTCAAACTATACTTCGAGATTTTCGATAACAAGTTAACTTTAAAAATTCGTCGACGATTGAACGATAGTCGAATCGATAAATATTTTACATTCTCTGGAAACTCATTTTGAGAACTGTATAGTAGAGATATCGAATGATCTAAATAGATATCAGAAATAGTTAAACAGACATTAAACGTATGTGTTAAAAAATACGTATAAGTCGTTTTTCTTAAAAAAATCAATTATTTTATTATTATTTCGAAATTTTCGATAACAAGTTAACTTTAAAAATTCGTCTACGATTGTACGATAATCAAATTGGTAAATGTTTTACATTCTCTCGAAACTCATTTTGATAACTATATCGTAAAGATATCAGATGATCTAAATAAATATTGAAAATAGTTAAACGGAGATTAAACGTATATGTTAAAATACGTATACGTCGTTTTTTCTTAAAAAAATCAATTATTTTATTACTATCTATTCTTTTTTCGCAACAATTTTCTCAATGCATCATTTTGCTCAAAAAAAATTATGTGCTATGACAAAAATTTTTTTCTCCATGTACGAAGTGAATATATTTTTTTTCATCATTTTATCTATTGAATTATTACTAGAAATTTAAATTTTATCGCAAACTATTAAAAATACTGATTAATAATAAAAAATTTGAAGAAAAAATTAAAAAGAATTCTAAATTGAAAAAACTATTATTTATAACGTAAAACTACATAGAAAAAAATCTCAAATCTAAGTTTCTATTTGGAATTATTAAGAGAAAAGAATTATAAATTGAAAAAAAAATTATAATGTGAACAACAAAAATTAAAATTCTTTTTAATTTTTTTCTTAAAAGTAATTTTTTGTAAAATATTTTTTTATTTTTTTATATAAAAGTAATTTTTTTCTTATATCCCTACTATATATATTTATATAAGAGTGGTTGAGCATGGAGTGGTGGGAGGTATGAAAATTACGTATTGCAGTAGTTTCTTACAGTACAATAAAATTTTTTAAAGTAAATTTTTTTTTTATATATTTCAACTTCGTTTGATTATGTTTTATTACAGTATAATAAAATATTTTAAAGTTAATATTAAGTTTTATTATGAAAAGAAAAGAATTAAAAAATTTTAAAGTAAAAAAAAATTATTTAAGAATGTAATTCCTAAAAAAAATAAAATTAAAAGTATCTCTCCGTGTGCACGGAGACTTGTGTCTCCCCGTGCACGGAGACTTTTTGTCTCCGGAGTAAATTTTTTTTGTTTAATATTTGTGTTGTTTACATTATAAATTTTTTTTCAATATAAAATTATTTTCTCTTAATAATTCCAAATAGAGACTTAGATTCGAGAATTTTATTTTTTTTGCATTGTAGTTTTACGTTATAAATAATCGTTTTTTCAATTTAAAATTAATTTTTCTTCAAATTTTTTACTTAAAATAACTTTTTCTAAAATATTTTATGTCTTATACTATCTTTATTTTTTAACTTTTTTTAATATAAAAGTGATTTTTCTTTTCTTAAATCCCTACTATATATATCTATATAAGAGTAGTTGAGCACGGAGTGGTGGGTGGTATGAAAATTGCGTGTTACAGTAATTTCTATAATAAAATATATAGCAGGCAAGGCAAACGACGTCTTTTTTGTGGGGGGTAAAAACGACGCCGTTTCCCATGCCTGCTATATATTTTATTATTATATTTAAAAAAAGACAATATAAATTTACTGCAATACGCAACTTTTCATATCTACCACCAAATATTTAAAGCAGTATTATTACTATAAAATTAAATATTATTTGAAATTATTAAAAAATAAAAATACTAATAATATAAGATAGAAAATATTTCTAAGAGGTAAAAAATTAGTTGTGAGTAAAAAAATTAAAGAGAAATAAATTAAAAAAGAATTTTAAGTTGAAAAGAAAAATTATTTATAATGCAAGTCAAAACTAAGTTTCTGTTTGGAATTATTAAGAGAAAAGAATTTTAAATTGAAAAAGAATTTATAATGTAAACAACACAAATATTTTAAAAAAATAAAAAATAGTTAAACGGACATTAAACGTATGTGTTAAAAAAGACGCATAAGTCGTTTTTTCTGAAAAAAAATCAATTATTTTATTACTATTTCAAAATTTTCGATAACAATCTAATTTTAAAAATTCGTCGATAATTGTACGATAGTCGAATCATAAAGGTTTTACATTTTCTCGAAACTCATTTTGAGAACTATATCGTGGAGACATCGAATGATCTAAATAAATATCGAAAATAGTTAAACGGACAATAAATGTATGTGTTAAAAATGCTTATAGGTCTTTTTTCTTAAAAAAATTAATTTTTTATTACTATTTATTATTTTTTCGCAACATTTTTCTCAATATATCATTTTACTCAAAAAAAATTATGCGGTATGACGTAAATTTTTTTTTACAATTATTCAAAATTTCATTTTTTTCCAAGTGGAGAGCAAAAACGACGCATTCCTCCGTGCATAAAGTGCATGGATATATATATATATATATATATATATATATA
>NW_019228115.1:78755-130054 GCF_002742605.1 Olea europaea var. sylvestris
TTTTAAGTATATTTCTTTACAAAGTAAAAAGTTTGCTTCAAGTTGCAAAAAAAAAAAAAAAAAAAAAAAAAAAAAAAAAATATATATATATATATATAGTTGTTATTTAAAAAAGAAGAAGAAAAAAAGAAATAAAAAATAAGACGACTTCATGCACGGAGTCTTTGGGCCTCCATGCAAGGAGACCAAGGTCTCCGTGCACGGAGAGAGAAATGAATTTTTTTTTTTACTTATATTTTTGTATTTATTTTTAGGCTCATTACGGGATATCAAATGAAATCGAAATATTACATTCTTAATATCGTTTTGAAGTACTCACGACATAATATTGGACGTCGTTAACAGTGCGTGAAACGGTCAATCGTAGCAAATGTTATGGGACGTCAAAGTAGGCATTTTCAAACTATATTTCAAAATTTTCGATAACAAGCTAATTTTAAAAATTCATCGACAATTCTAGGATAGTCGAATTGATAAATGTTTTATATTTTCTCGAAACTCATTTTGAGAATTATATCGTAGAAATATCGAATGATCTAAATAAATATCGAAAATAATTAAACGAAGATTAAATGTATGTGTTAACAAATGCGTATAAGTCGTTTTTTTTTTTTAAAATCAATTATTTTTTTTCTTTTTAATTCTGTTCTCTTCCAAATAAAACTTAATTTTTCAGTTTTAACAAAAAACTTATTTGTGGGTTAAAAAAATTGAAGAGAAAAGAATTAAAAAAAAATTATATATAGTGTGGTCTCCGTGCACGGAGGATTATTCAATTTTTTTTTTTTACTTTTCCGTTCTCCATTTTCATACGCTATGGCCATGCCTTTTCAAATCAACTCATTTGCTTATATTATTATATTATATATATATTGCAAGAGAGGCAATGTGAATCTATGTAACACGCAACTTTCCATACCTCCCGCCTTACTCCGTGCTGACCACTTTTATAAGTATAAAAAAAAATCACTTTTAGTAAAAAAAAAATTTTTAAAATAAACATATTAACAAAAAATATTTCTAATATATGTAAAAATTACTTATATAAGTAAAAAAAATCGTTTAAAATTATTTAGAAGTAAAAAATTAAATAAAGCTATGAAAATTAAATGAAGAATATATAAATATCATTTAATTAAAATTGAAAATTTTACTTTATAAATAATTATTTTTTTATCAATTTATTTAAATTTCTTTTTAATTCTTTCAAAAAAATTTATTAATTTTTTTTTAATTCTTTTGCCCTGCCAATCTTGAAGTGATTGTTGTATCGTCCGGAGAATAGGCCTGCTATTAGGGTTCTAATTCTTACACCAACAAGGGAGTTGGTCATTTAGTAAATGTCACTTCAAGTTATTTTACGTGCTTTCAATTTACAACTGCATGTGTTATTTTTGAACTATAAGTATAGCCTCTCAAAATGAAGTTGCTAAAGAAAAGGATTTTGCAAAATTCAATTTACAACTTATTGGCAATATCAGATAAAAAAAAATCTCCATCTACATTAAACAAAAAAATACAATAAATAATTAAAAATAAATTATCGTTGACATATATACAATCACAATATTCATTATACTTATTTATAAGAATAAAAATAAATTATCGTGACATAAAATATACAGTCGACCAAAAGATAAGAATCAAACAAACATTTCTTATTTTCAAATACTTTTTGTACAATCTATAAATTTTACGCTAATAAAATCAAAATAAATACAAAATTCGTGTAACGCACAAGACGCAGACTAGTAGTTCATAAAAAATTACAAACAAAATAAAGTTTAAAAACAATCAATCAAAACAAATTAATTGTCCAATTAGCAAACATACTAATATTTACTTAAAACGTATACATTAAGTTTATTCATTCTTTATTTATCGAAGTATTTAAAGCTTAATTATGTAGATATCTTAGTAAGTCCTATTAAATTAAATTATTATTATTATTATTATTTTTGGCTTGTATTCCTTAATGATATTTTAGAGCAAGAACTATTATATATTTTTTGAAATACTTGAACTTGATATTGGTTGTGAGGGTTATATATATCTTCTACAAAGCAGCGAAATTTTTTTCAGGATAATGTGAAATATCTGACACTTATGCCACTATCACGAACATGTTGGAAACATCAAGTTGAAAATGTTAAAGTGATAAGATTTCAATTGCTACAAATAAATGTCGCTTTAGAACACTTGCTAAAAATATGTGATGACCTCAAGGCATTAGAGATACTGAATTTGATTATGACAAATTTACCGCTAAAGAAATTGTTTTTCAAATGAAAGTTGAATATATATTTCATGAAAAACGTATTATTTATAAAAATTAGTACGTTGATGAAATTTCAATGATTAGATAGCACATTCAGCTTAAGAATCTTTTAGACCGATTATTTCTTATATACGTTGATGAGGCTCTTTCTTTACTTAAAATAAGTTTTGAATAATTTAAAAGAAATATGAAAATATTTTTGAATTTTTTGTTTGATTCTAAACAAAATTGAAGAATGAAGATGATATTTCTTTTAAGTGTTGGCGAGACAAGCTTGAATAAAATGATTTTATGAATTTTTGTTTGATTCTAAACAAACTTAAGAAATTATTTTCTAGAAGTGACGAAAAAAACTATTGAAGAGTATATTAAAATGATTGACTATTGTTTTTTAAATGTGTGGATTGTTTGTAGAATAGTATTGACCATATCAGTTATGATTGTGCATGTCGAGAATAGGTTCTCAAAGTGAAGTTGATAAAATCCTACATTTAATTACAATGTCATGAGAAATGTTGAATGTATTGATCATGGTAAGTTTTAAGACAGATTTGATTGTAAGGGTAATTATCGATTTTCTATCAAAAAAATCTAGAAAAATAAATTTTGGGACTTCGCTCGCGCTTAGACCGGCTCGTGTGGTCCGTGTCACAAGCCAAAAAAGGGGCCATCCTATAACGGTCCACTTTTTGCTGGCAATAGCCAATCACAAAACTCGAAAAAAGGAGGAGGATTGTGGACAAAAAAAAAAAAAAACCCCCCGGGGGGCTTTTTTTTTTTTTTTTTTTGGTCAGGCCGTGCATGAGCAACAAGCTTCGGCTCGTTGATACCCTCTACTGATAACAACCATATTCTTGAATTTTCTTAAGATTACTTTCATAAGAAAAATGTTGAAAAAAAATAAGAGAAAAAGTTACCCGAGTATATTTAACCCTGCATGCTGTTAAAAGGATCCAAAAATAAATAAATAAATAAAATGAAATTTCTGGAATTTTTGACGAGTTCCCTCTCTGTAACCATTCTACGTTGTTGACACCTGTTGAAAACTTTCAATACCTCGAAAATTGTTACACATTCGTTAAAAATTTCTAAATCCCGTCTCTCTCTTCTTTTTATCCTCATTTTCTCGGATTCTGCATATTTTTTTAAAGAAGGTGAAAAAAGACGGCACCTTTCTTGGTTTATGTATGAGAAGGGATACAGAAGAGGATCAGGATTGTGTTAAATGAGAGAAACAAATACTCTTGGCTTGTGTTCTGAGAATATGTTGATTTTTGGTGGTGGTGCCGGCGGCGGTGGACGGCCGAGGATTAGTGAGTCGAACGATATACCGGTGGAGCTGTTGTTGAGGATTATTTCTTTGGTGCATGATCCGACGGTGGTTGTGGCTTCTGGGGTCAGGCATGGATGGAGGGATGCAATCTCATGGGGTATCACCCATTTATCACTTTCTTGGTATATACATAGTTAATCTTAGCCGTAAACCCTTTTATATTTTTATGGATTTTTCGTACAATTTTTATTGTTTTTGCTTAACTGTGCCTAAATTAGAGGATATTGATTCTGGGTTTTATTTTAAATTTCTGTTTTATACGATTTAATATTTGTTATATATATATATGAATAATAATTTAGTAAATGAAACTTTGGCATGGTTGTCAAAGTTTGTATGACATTTTGTGAGAAAAAAAAAATCACATTGTCAATTTTTCTGGTAATTAACTCGATGTTTGATTTTTCTCGTTTAGGTGCAAGAAGAACATGAATAATCTGGTTCTATCACTTGTTCCGAATTTCACGATTTTGCAGGTTCTTATTCTACGACAAGATACACCAGAGCTTCAGGATAATGCTGTAGAGACAATTGCAAGTTACTGCCATGACTTGCAAGAACTGGACCTTAGCAAGAGTTTCAGGCTTACAGATCAGTCATTGTATGCCTTAGCACACGGTTGCCTGGATCTTATGAATCTGAATATCAGTGGGTGTTCAGCCTTCAGCGATATGGCTCTGGCATATCTCTCTGGATTTTGCAGAAAATTGAAAATTTTAAATCTTTGTGGATGTGTTAAAGCTGCTACCGATATTGCATTGAAGGTATGAAAACCAGTTATCAACATGTTCAGCAAAGCTTATGTTAGTTTTAATGCACATAATGTTTTTATTGATCCATGTTTGAAATATGGTACTATAATTGTTAGAATATTATAAATTGTATATTATAAACTTGTGTTTCTATTATAAAGTAGAAGACCCAATTTATGGGGCTATAAATAACTCTAAAAGAAAAGATTGTGTGATAATCACACAATCAATTATTAAGGAAAATAATACTACACAATTGGAAAAATATCATAGAAATTATCCTTTACAATCTTTCCATATCTTCAACACCATACCTCAAACTCAGTATGGTGTAGTGACAATCAAATTGAGTTTGAAAATAAAATCAATCCAATCAAATCTTCCTCTTCCAAGTATTAAATGATACATCAAAATTGCTTGTATGTCAACCAAACAAACAACGAACTCAAAGTTGATAAGAATGAAAAATCTATCATCCACCAATCTAACTAAACCATCACCAAAGACTTGTAGTAGAAACCTACAACGATAACGAACAAGGTCAAAACAAAAACCTCAAATGGTTTTAATAACTAGATAGGCAAAGATAGACCATGTTTAATGGTAGTACTCCTAAAATCCAGGGACAGTATCAGTCTTACACTTATAGATAAAGGAATTATTGATGAAATAAGAACCTTGGCACACGAGGAGGCTAAAACAATACAGGAAGACAAAAATAATACGCATGAAGTGTATTATCAATTTATACAAGACAGAAATAACATAAAATTGGGCAACTCATCTATACGAGTAGTAACCGCAGCATTAAACCAAGTATATAGTGTCAAATAAAACATTTTTTTAATCTGCTCTATTCAAGGCGACCCTGACCCAAGGTCTACAAGGCAAAGGCCTAGGGCCTCAACAATTTGTGGGCCTCCCAAAAATAAAAAAATTAAAAAAAGAGAGAAAACTACCCTAAAAGGGCGTCTCTCTCTCCGTGTTTTCCATCTTTTCTTGAAGGTGAATTATTTGGATTCAAAAATCAAAATCTTCTTTCTTGGAGGCCATCTGAATTAGCTGCAGCAATAGTAACGTGTGTTTCAGGGAAGAAATATAGACAATTGACATTGATAGGAGTTAGGACACTATCTGGTTTCATAAGAGTAGAGAAGGGAAGAGTGTTGAAGTGCATTGAACGTATTCAAGATTTGACATCAATTAGTAGTACTTCTTCTTCTTTCATTACTGCAAATATGGCTACTGGCGTTGTTCCATCATCAACGCCCCAAAGTCTAAATGGGGGTGTTGGAGGCTACTAGCTTGAGCTTTAAAAGTGATGAGAGAAATCCAAATACTTCAGATGCCAAGAGGAGACGATTGGACTATATGTGAATATCAATTTTTGTGAAATGGGAGGCTGAATATCAGTTTTGGTGAAATGGGAGACTTTGGTATGAGGTTTCAAAAGTGCCAACATTTAGAGAGGTTAAAAGGAGAACTTGTCAATTACCATATCAATATACATAGATTGGGTGGCTAAAGACAACTTTCAAGTATTCGTGGAAAAATTTCTTTGATGAAAAATAGACAAGAGCCTAGGCTTAGGCTAGAAGAGAAAAAAAAAATGCATTTGGGTTCTTAGTTATAATTAATACCCTGGGATGGGATGGCATTTTATGCATCCTTTCATTAAACCAAAAAACTAGTGCTAAATAAAAAGGTCGAGTTCTCTTCAAAAAGGGGGGGAAAATAAAGAAAAGAAAAATTCTATGCAAGTTCTATTTTTTAGATTGTACAAAAAATTGTGTTCAAGGGCCTCAAAATTCTTAGGGCCAGCCCTGGCTCTATTGTCCGTGTATGATCATCAAAATAGTGGCTTTTTTTCTCCGTCCACACACGCACCAAACAATGCATTTTGGAATAACGTCCCAAACAAGTTTGCTATCACACCTAATCCATGTGTTGAGTTCGA
This sequence comes from Olea europaea var. sylvestris, assembly GCF_002742605.1. Taxonomy (NCBI): domain Eukaryota; kingdom Viridiplantae; phylum Streptophyta; class Magnoliopsida; order Lamiales; family Oleaceae; genus Olea; species Olea europaea. The sequence continues at coordinate 85,076 of NW_019228115.1, forward strand.
CGAAAAAATGACATGATAATTCTTGATTTTCACAAAAATCAACTCTCCAAGAAGGATGCAACAAGATAGCCAACATCTAATAGGATTTAAATTAATCTGAAGTCCAAATTTAGATTAAATCAAGAACGAAAAAAATTCGGTTGAACAGAATATGGATAGAATAAAGAAAGATAATTTGACTTAATGTGAATATTTATTCAAAAACAAGAAAATTTGATCGGGCGAGCAGCCTCATGGACAGAATAAAGAAAAATAATTTGACTAAACATGGATATTTAATCAAAACAAGAAAATTTGACCGAAAGTTAAGCCCTCTTTGTTACCATGTTAAAATAGTATAAATTGTATATAATAAACTTGTGTCTCTATTATAAAGTAGGAGACCATATTTATAGGGTTGTGAATAACTCTAAAAGAAAAGATGTGTGAGAATCACACAATCAACTATTAAGGAAAATATTACTACACAATTGGAAAAATATCATAGAAATTATTTTTTAAAATATTTCCATATCTTCAACAATAGTGATTTTAATAGTTAATTACCTTTTTTTTTTTTTAAATGATCTAATGAAAAAGTAACTTATTCAAACACATCTAGAAAACAAAATATACTTGAAATTAAAAGTTTAGCCAAATTCTAGTTTATTAGTTGTTCTCTGTATACAGTTTGTTAAAACTTCTTTACTTCATTTATACAGGCCATTGGATTCAACTTTAATCAGTTGCAGTCTTTAAATCTGGGATGGTGTGATCACTTTGGTGATGATGGTGTGAAGAGTTTAGCATATGGTTGCCCTGATCTCAGAGCTCTTGACTTGTGCGGCTGTCTTCTTATAACGGGTATTCTCTTCATTTTATTGCATTCATTTTCGTTATACTAAATTGGGGAAAAGTACTTTTCCAATATATAGATTATCCAGCATGAAGATCTATGATATTTATGTTGTACCATCAGTAAAGTTGGCATATTCATTTCATGTGCTCTGCTATGATTGCTTGAGTTCTTAATTTAAAATAATCATTTTCATTGGGTAACAGCAGGGAAAATTTACTAAAAAGAAACAGAACATAAGCACAAAAGACTGTTTAGATGCAAGGTGGCTTGAAGTGGGAAATCCTTTTATTTTGTAATGAATGTTGCACCGTGTCACCTTTGAATTACAAAATTAGATTTGACCTTCTGCATCCTCAAACAATTTTAAGAAAAAACCCTACTTCAAGAAAGACATGTTGAGCTCCTGGAGATGGAGCTTTTACAAATTCGGCTGTAATTTTAATCAGCTGGCTGGATTAGTTCTATGAATTATTGATATTGTAGATGCTATTAGATGTAGAATTATGGCATGACATTTCATTAGTCCTCTTGGTTATTTTCAAGTCGGATAGTGATAGACATACTTCTGATTTTAGTGACTTAAGCCTACCATAGTACCATGTTAATCAGAAAAATGGAATGTGGAGGTGGAAGGTTTGATATTGAGCTTTAAGTTCATATTTGATATGCAATATTTGATAGTACTATACATTACGATGGAGAAGATTTTAGCTTCTTTTTTCTTCTTTAATGATGTTATATCATAGATCATTAGATGCAAAATTTTGAGGCAACTTTATGTTTTGTTCTTAACATGTTAGATAGAATTGATGTATATGTACAATTACTTTTTATTTGGGTTTAAATCTGTGTCCCATGCTAGTTAATGGGCATTTTTTCAGATGAGAGTGTAATTGCACTGGCCAACAATTGCCTTCACCTTAAATCCCTCGATCTATACTACTGTCAGAGCATCACAGATAGAGCAATGTATTCTCTTGCACAAAGTCAATTAAAGAACAAGCACGAAACATGGAACTCTCCGAAGAACATGGATGAGGGGCTCACGAATTTGAACATCAGCCAGTGCACTGCATTGACTCCGCCAGCAGTTCAGGCTCTATGCGACTCATTTCCTGCCCTCCACACTTGCCCTGGCCGGCATTCCCTGATTATAAGTGGCTGTCTGAACTTGATGTCCGTTCATTGTGCCTGTGCTGTCCAAGCACACCGTGCAGCAGTAGTGCTACCTCATCTAGCTCATTGAATAGAGTTTTCGGAAATCTTGAGATTTCCTTTTTCGGCTGGCTGTTTGCCTTGAATGTTTGTTTGCAGTCTATAACCAAGGGAGATTTCTGGTTGGTTGTGCAATCTTTTACTTGTTGAGCCTCAAAAATGCATCATGGGCAACGGTTTGTTTTAATATTTCTATGCCTATTTGCCTAAATCTGCTTGAATTTCTGTAACTGGGATGTTGCATAATTGAATTTATATTCAGCTAGAATCCGAAGAAGACACATGCATCGACTTCTTATAGTACTTTCATTATGCCTTACACTTCAGTATGGTACTTGCTTTTCTTCAACTTGAGCTAAGAAGATGAAGGTGAGAGGAAGGATTAGAGATTGAGTGATTTTGATGAAGATTGTCTTCCTTCTGTAAATGATTTTTAAGGCTTCTAATGTACGTTGAAAACCCTAAAATTTGCATTTCTTCTTCTCTACTCATGGTTATTTTCATCTCTTGCAGAGATGAAACAGATTTTAAAGAAGAAAGTTGTAGCTAGCTTTGAGTTGGAACATATACAGAGAGAGAAGGTTTTGTGGCACTTTTAAAAAAAATAAACTACTTAAAAGACTTATGTAAAACCACCTTAAAAAGAAGTGCTAATAGTAGTCCCACATTTACATAGACATGATAATAGTTTTGAGTCACAAGGGAATTGCGTTACACCCAAGAAGTAAATCTTCTTAAATAGAACTTCTAATTTCAACAAATCATATCATAGCATTCTAACATTGTTCCCATCATAATGGACAAATTACATATTTGTCCTAATGAACCAAACAATCTATCCCTAACACACACAGAGAGAGAGAGAGAGAGAGAGAGAGAGAGAGAGAGAGAGAGAGAGAGAGAGAGATATTGTAAGTAAATTCAATGCTTGAGACCAACAAAACATAATCCTACTTCAGCTTGAGCCTGCGGCTCTTCCAAAGCTTTCACAAGCTTCTCGCGGCCTATTGAAGTTTCCGTTTTCTCCGAGAGGATTTTTCGTAATCTTCAAGAATTAGCTACAAATATAATAGTCAATTAACATGATACAATGTATTAAGCACATGTTTGGTTTAGCTAAAAAAATTGATAAAAATCGGTCAAAATCAATAATTAATTTAAAAACACATATCATGAGATTCACAACTTTTATTAATTTCTTAACCACACATTTCATCTACTATTATCGAAATCTACTAAAAATTTAATTTTCATATATCTACCGTTATCAAAATCAACCACACATATATACGGGCACATGATGTATTCAGCCGAAATCAAGACATTGGGATTGGATTTGTAAATCGATTCATTACCTTCAGCTTTAAGAGAAAAATAAAGAAGATTCTATTCAGGAAAATGCTGTATAAAATCCTTGCAAGATTTCCATGCAAACTGCAGATTGCTTAATTTTTTGTACACATGGTCCAATGAACGCCATTCATTATTTCAAGAGTTCCTCTGTTTTCAAAGAACTCTGAACCGGGAAAAGCATCGCTCCTATTAAAATTAAACGCATACTGAGTTTTAATCACAAAGGCTAAAATCTGAGAAAAAAAGTTGCATTTTCCTGCTCTAACCAAGTTGGATCAGCACATGATGGACCCTTTACACAGATAGCATGTTGAAGATCATATATGAGTGGAATAAAACAACCCTTTAAAGTCCTAATTTAGCTTATATATTTCTTCATGGACGTATTAATGGTTCGTACTAAATTTTTATAAGCATCATAAAGTTAACATCTTGATATATCATGCAACATTTTATTTACATTTTAAGTTTAACGTTAAAGAAAATTAAATAATATCATCTCCGTCACATAAAAATAAGCTTGTTTCTATTTTCACTCATATTTAAAAAATGTATAGTTGATAATATAAAATTTTCTTACAATTTTCATCTTAGACCTACATTAAATAATGGTACTTTTAATAAGGAAAGTGACTTATAATTTGGGACATAGAAAAAAGGAAACCAAACATATCCTTATGGGACGGAGGTAGTATGATGTGGCACTTCTTCACTTGACTTCAAAACATTATACTAGCCAATACAAAATTTGAAGTCCACTCTCATAACCCAAAAAGAAATGAGGAAAAGAAAACGCAAAGAGAGAGTGGAAAACAATCAGTTTATAAAAGCCATACTACTACTTACCTATTCCAACTGCTGTGTCTCCATGTCCAGTGCAGATAATGAGCATGGCATTATGAGGTAGACTATACACTTTTGGCTATACATTTGATACAACTGAGTATCTCCTTTAGTTCTGAGGTGACACTGTATCTGATACTTTTTTACCGGAAGGCTACTCACATGTAAGCAACGATATCATCTGATGACCCAATTGTGTTACCGTATGCTATGGCAATCAAAAGTGTTATTAATGAAAATAAGATACCCGTAACCCATAACATTGACCAATGTATATAGTTTTCTTATTCTCGAGTATTACAATAACTGAATAGTGGGTTGGGGTGGGGGGACTAGTTAATCATGAAGAAGAAAGCAGAAACCAGTAATATGAAGTCCATCTCTCCTTTAACATCCACCAGCGTAACTCTGGTAAGCTCAAAATCCTCTTTTGTAATACACTGGTAAGAAAAACTCAACAAACATAAAATAAAAATTTAGCCCAAAAATAAATAACGTCACATACAAAGTAAGTCTAATGGTAAAAGTACAAGCTGCATTTCCTACAAATGACTTTGTGTTTAACCAGAAAAATAATAAAAGCAATTTCAATATTTTAAACAGTCAATAAAAACATTAAATACAGAAAACAAAAATTATGCAACAATCACACATTGAAAATACCTGCTTCTAAGTAGTCATCCAGGCAAGTACTAACCTTTGAAAGTGTGTTAAACAGCATCAGTATTTCAATTATTTGTTTATTTGACAATTTGAGGGAGAGGGAGATCAGGCATCCATTAATTTTTTATTTTCCTTGTTTTTCATAACAAAGAGAATGAAATTGTTAGCATTTTGTATTTCTATGAAAAGAAAGGCAACAACAGAGATCATATGTAATTAGGACAGGTGATAAATTTGTTACAGGATGTGTAGGATGTTTCCGAAAGCCATGAAGTCGTCTTTGAAATTTTTCTCCAAAAGCTGAGTCACCTACAAAATATATTTTAAAAGAAAGGGTGCAATTTCTTTCCCATCAGATTACCAACATAGCGAGAGCATCGACCCCAAAATGACTTTGATTTCTGAATTTCAAAATCTTTCGATTTCGTACAGACTCTAAAGAAATGCAATCCCTATGTTCAAAAAAGTGTGGCATTGGTGAAGGTGTCAAATAAAATCCAAAGAAAAGGAGGCCAAGAAATCAAGCTTTATCGCAGCTAAGACGACCATGTTGAGAGTTATTTCTCAAAGAAAAACGTAAACCGTAAGAATTTTGAGGAAAATAAGAAAAAGTAAAGATCTCAGAAAGAGTGGATCGTGTTCTAATTAACATACTAACTAACAACTTGTTTGGGAGCGATTTTTCGCCCCAAAAAATTGATTTTTTGACCGTTATTTCACTAATTCAGTCGTCATATTTGACTTCTTCTCTCACAAGTGGACCCCACTTTTCTCCTAACGATCAAAAAATCAATTCTCAAAATCACTCCCACACAGACTCTAAATTACCATTCACTTTCGCGTCATTTTCCACTATAACATTTACAGGGTTAGACGCACGCAGAACCAAACAAAAGAGTCCAATCAAACGGCAGAAAAAGTTAATATAAAAGGGGTAGTCCACTTCTTTGGTTAGCCACGTCTTTCACGGTCAAGAGGAACAACTGTTGGTAATGGTAATATAGAACACCAGAATTTGTCCCGTGCTCGAATTGGTGGAGTAAGTGAGCATAAAAATTTTCGATTACGAGTTTGATTCTCCCTACCAACACTTTTTCGATCGAGTCTGTCGCACCGGCTTGTTTAGTGCAGTTTATTTGGCTGGCGTGATTTGTAGACTATTACGTCAGTTCGAGGGTCTACTCAGTACGCACCCGAAGAGTAATGACTTCGAATTCTCCCTTCATAAAAATATATATATATATATATATATATATATATATAGTGGAAACGAGGTGAGGAAGTGATGGGATGCATCCTATTTTATTGTTGATAAAGTATAATAAAAATCAGAAAACCCTCTTCAAACACAAAGAATATGCACTCAAAAAATACCTACCTGTCATAATGGGTAGAGAAACAAAGAGAAAGGTCAAAGGACTTCCAACTACTTTTTGTGCACGGTAAAATGCTACCATTTTTTTTAGCAGCCTTATTTCAAGTATTCTCCCACACAAAGTTAGGATTAACATCTACATGTACCATCTCACAATCAAGTGCCAACATCTCATCAAGAGGGGTTCCAGAAGGAGCTGGAAGTGTTGATAGAAATACTGCATTATGTCAAAAAATGTGAGGAATTATCTAACCCCTAGCATCATCTGGACAAAGAAATGACATGAAAAAAGCAAAGAAAAACATTTGATGTATAAAAAAAACACCTTGTCGATCATGATATCCACTATCTTCTAGTTCCCAGCATTAAGTGTGTAGTACGTAATTGGGAATGGCAAGTTTTTCACAAGCTCACTAAAGGATGAACTGCTGGAGCCAGCAGAAGTTCCTCTATGATAAATAATTGTGTAAGAGAAATCATTAACATTGTCTATCCAGCAAAACATCAGTCAAAGAGTATCACCAGAATAACTTTCCATATCCATCGAGCATTGCAGGATGTGTAATGGATGAAGAAATCAGAATTTTTCCTTCCTCGTTGTTTCCCTTCTTTTATTTTCTTTTCTATGTGCTAGTTCATACTCTTCAAAATTTGATAAATGACGTTTCGTTAAAGAAGAATCTGATTCGTGTTTGTGTGAACTCCACTTTAGTGGCAGCTTACTAAGTTTCAGCCTTAAATATTAGTTTCTCTTATAATTTCTTTATAAAATGCAAGTAAAACTTTCACATTACGTTGTCTATGAATGCTACCAAACCTTGAGTAGATTCCTGGGAAATTTTCTTTTGAATAAGTTTCCCTTGGTCCCTTTTTCTTTTAACTCTGCTTGTAAGAAGTACATCTACGGTCTGATTTCCATCTGATAGCTATCACAAAAAATAAAATAAAATAAAGGAACCATTGCTTCTATAGTAACAAAAAGACATCATAGAGTTCACATATTAATACAGGAAGTGTACTAATTATTACCAACCTGAGAGCTAAAACTGCCCGTGGAATTCCACAGCATTCTTTAAAACTGTTCGGCATTTTAGACTGACAAATACAATGCAGCGTCAAGTCCAGGGATATATAACATAACCATCTTTGAGATCAGGGGCATGTTCTGCACATCAGAACAACAATGATTCAGCACAAATTTAAATAAATTCACTACAGTTGGGTCTTGAGCATATTTATAAAAGAAATAGGCTGCTATTTTTTTTATTTTTTTTTTCAGTTCTTATGTACCTACAAGATAATTGTTGGAATTCGATAAATGAAGTTTGTTGCAGAATTTTAGGATAAAGATGTTTTAAATTTGAGTTTTATCTCTTCCTGATTCTTAGTTATCACTTGCTGATTCTTAGCTTATTTTGTTTCACTGCTCTTATATAAATGAGTGAGCAGAGATTGTAAATATAAAATAGAAAATATCAATCATTTTCTTATCTTCAATTATATTACCAATTTATTTAACATGGTATCAGAGCAAATCCCGGAAAAACCTCTTTGAAACATTTTTCATATTAAGCCCATAAAAACCAATGGCTACATGAACAAATATTGAGGCCACTCTTTCCATGGACGCTGCTAACCCGTTTCATCTTCATCCCTCAGATCATCCTGGAGCTAGCCTTGTCACCAAACTCCTTAATGGAGATAATTATGCAACCTGGAACAGATCCATCAGTATTGCCTTAAGTGCAAAGAATAAAACAGGTTTCGTGGACGGATCTATCGAGAGACCTCTAGAGACTGATACAAATTTTGCCGTGGACGGATCTATCGAGAGACCTCTAGAGACTGATACAAATTTTGCTAGTTGGAAACGATGCAACGACATGGTGCTTTCTTGGATATTTTACTCTATTGATCCAAGCATCACAGAGAATGTGATTTATATGGAGCTCGCTTCATCGGTATGGATGGACCTAAAGGAGCGATTTTCACATAGCAATGCGCCAAGAATCTTCTAGCTGCAAAGGGAGATAGCATCACTTCAACAAAACACTCTCTCAGTGACCCAATACTATTCCAAGCTCAAGGAGCTTTGGGACGAGTTAGGAACTTGCAATGAACCAATGGCATGCACATGTGAAGCAAATGGCAAGATTGCAGAAAGGGAACAAGCCAGCAAGATAATGCAGTTTTTGATGGGACTGAATGATAGTTAATCTGCAATTCATGGACAGATATTGTTGTTGCAGCCTCTACCCTCCATTGGTAAAATCTATGCCATGGTTTTACAAGAAGAGAAGCAAAGGGATTTGACAGTTACCAAAGAGATCATGATAGTCGAAGGAGCTAAGCAAGGATGCGATCAAAGGCTGAAAAACAAACTCCAATGCTGCAGTCATTGTAAGAAAACAAATCATGACATCGATCGTTGTTTTTTTCTACATGGTTTTCCTTCCAACAACAAACCAAACAAGAGAGGGGAGAAAACTACAATGAAAGGTAATAAACCACGGGCCAACAACATGCACACTGAAACCCCTGCCCTGACTAGTGAGCAATATCAACAACTTATAAGCCTTTTGAGAAAAGAAAATGAAGAACCACAAGTTAATGCAGCAGGTCAGTTATCATCTTCACATCATACGGCCCAAACTAATAAAGGGATTATTGATACAGGAGCTACAGACCACATCACCGGCCAGCCTGATTTGTTGCAAGAAAAGACAGAAACACGGCATTCGAATGTTTGCTTACCAAATGGCCACAAAGCTCTAATCAGTTGTTCAGGATCTGTTCATATTAATAAAGATACAAAAGTCACCGATGTCCTACATGTTCCCAGCTTCCATGTCAATCCTTTGTCTATCAGCAAGTTGACAAAGTTTCAGAATTGCTCTCTAACTTTCTATCCAACTTTTTGTGTTATGCAGGATTTGGAATCGAAGAAGATGATTGGTTTGGGAAAGCTTGCTAATGGACTCTATTACCTCACCACAGAACCAAAACCAACCATGCAAATGAAGCCTAGAATCAACCACGTTACAAGCACCTTGTGGCACCAAAGGCTGGGAACCCATCAATTCATCCTTTGAAACATCTTAGTAGTTCTGTTTTAGACATTTCTTTTGATTCAAATAATGTTTGTGAAATCTGTCATCCAGCAAAGCAAACTCGTTTACCATTTGGGAATAGTTCAATAAAAACAAAAGCACCTTTTGATCTTGTTTATTGTGACATATGGGGAGCATTTAAAATATCTTCTCTTTCTGGTGCCCTTTATTTTTTGACAATAGTGGATGATTTCTCAAGACACACTTGAGTTTATTTAATGCGTCATAAACATGATACTCAAGGAATCTTAAAATATTTTTTCCTCGTGTCAAAATCAAATTTCATACATCTGTCAAAAACTTTAGAGCAGACAATGGTAGGGAGTTCACTTCCATGCTTGATTTTTTCAATAGCCAAGGCATCTTGTTTGAACATAGCTGTACTTATGCACCCCGACAAAATGGTGTCACTAAGCATAAACATCGACATCTCCTAAACTTAGCTCGTGCCTTCCGTTTTCAAGCACATTTACCTTAGCATTTTTGGGGAGAAAGTGTATTAACTGCAGTTTATCTTATCAATACAGCCCTGAGTCCCCTTCTCAAAAATAAGACACCCTATGAGCTGCTCTATAACCAAAGACATACATACCACCATCTTCGAGTCTTTGGCTGCCTCTGTTATGCCACTCAAGTCCACATTGAACATAAATTTGACCATCGAGCCAAGAAGTGCATTTTCCTTGGGTAACCTTCAGGACAAAAGGCTTATAGAGTTTGGGATTTACATACAAATAAATTGTTCATTAGCAGGGATGTCATTTTTTATGAGTCTATTTTTCCCTATGACAAGCATGATACTCATAACCAATCAAATAACGATCCGTTACTACCTAAAATAATCTATGAAGAAGATACTTCCATGATAAACCCAACACCTGCACCTACTACTCTCCCAAAATCTGATCCATTGCCATGTACTTGAATCCAACATTGATCTTACATTTCCTCAATCTCAACCTGATCTATCCAAAATCAGACGATCCACACGAATCCGTCAACCTTCCACGTGGCTTCGTGACTATCATTACAGCAACTATGCCAACCAATCATCCACTTTGTTTCCAAGTCCTCAGAGAAGAACCAGGTACCCTCTTGCTAATTACATTTCATATGCTAATTTATCATCTTCACATCAGAATTTGCTTCAGTCCATTTATAGAAGTATTGAGCCTGTCTCATATCAACAAGTTGTTTCTGATCCTCAATGGGTGGAGGCAATGAAATTGGAAATTAAAGCATTAGAAGACAATGGCACTTGGACCTACACAACTCTTCTTGCTGAAAAAAAGCCCATTGGATGCAAATGGGTTTATAAAATCAAACATAATTTTGATGGCACCATTGAGCAAAACAAAGCTCGTCTTGTTGCAAAAGGATATGCGCAAGTAGAAGGTCTGGATTACAATGAAACTTTTGCGCCAGTTGCAAAGTTAGTCACAGTTCGCTGCCTACTAGCTGCAGCTGCTGCAAAAGACTGGACATTACATCAACTTGATCCTTCTTGCATGGGGACCTTTCTGAAGAAATCTACATGCTTCCACCACCAAGTTTCAATCGACAGGGGGAGAACCATATGGTGTGTCGACTTCATAAGTCCTTACACGGACTCAAACAAGCATCCAGAAGTTGGTATTCCAAGTTTTCTCATACAATTTGCAATAGTGGCTTTGTTCATTCACGAGCAGATTATTCTTTCTTCACCAGGACGAAGGGCAACTCATCTACTGTTGTCTTGATTTACGTAGATGACATGATCATCACAGGAAACGATCTGGATGCTATAGAAGAGTTAAAAGTTTTTCTGAACTCTCAATTTAAGATAAAAAGATCTTGGAAAGCTTAAGTACTTCCTTGGGATTGAAGTGGCACATTCAAAGAAAGGCATAAGCATTTCACAGAGAAAATATACTCTTGATCTGCTTGATGAAACGGGACTTCTAGGAGCAGCACCTGTGTCAACACCAATGGAGCATAACCTAAAGCTCTCACAGGATCATGGAGAACCACTTAAAAATTGCTCCAAGTATCGAAAACTCATTGGGAAACTTATATACTTGACCATTTCAAGACCGGACATACAATTTTTAGTTCATTATCTTAGCCAATTCTTGAGCCAACCCAGGAAGCCTCACTGTGACGCGATAATTCGAATTCTTAAATATTTAAAAGGATCCCCAGGGCAAGGGTTATTCCTACCAGCACAGAATGATTTCAAGCTAACAGCTTACTGCGATGCAGATTGTGGAGGATGTCAGACAACTAGACGATCTATTACAAGGTATTGTGTGTTCATTGGAAAGTCACTAGTCTCATGGAAGACGAAGAAACAAACTACCGTATCATGTTCTTCGACCGTAGCAGAGTATAGGGCAATGGCAGCAGTGACCTATGAACTTACATGGCTGAGGTATGTGTTCAAGGACTTGGGAATTAAAATAAGTCTACCTGCCAAACTTCACTGCAATAACAAAGCTGCTCTACACATAGCAGCAAATCCTGTCTTCCACGAAAGGACCAAACACATAGAGATGGATTGTCATGTCGTGAGAGGCAAGATCAAGCTGAAGCGATTAACAATGGCATTTACTACTTCACAAACTCAAGTTGCTGACTTGTTTACTAAACCACTGGGCAAGAACTCCTTTCGATTTCATCTCAGCAAGTTGGGCATTCATGATATTCATGTTCCAATTTGAGGGGAAGTGTTGGAATTCGATAAATGAAGTTTGTTGCAGAATTTTAGGATAAAGATGTTGTTTTAAATTTGAGTTTTATATCTTCCTGATTCTTAGTTATCACTTACTGGATTCTTAGCTTATTTTGTTTCGCTGCTCTGATATAAATGAGTGAGCAGAGATTGTAAATATGAAATAGAAAATATCCATCATTTTCGTATCTTCAATTATATTACCAAGTTATTTAACAATAATTAAACACGTCACGTCTTTCATGACAACTTTTCAACCATACATATCAAAAACTTACACAATCTATTAAAAAATCTAATTTTAATCCCCACCAAATATCCTCTTTGTCTCTAATCATGATTTTTACTCAAATATTCTACTAACCTACATTGAAAAAATGAGCAATTTTTTTTTTTTTTACTTTTGTATTAATTATTTAAAAATACAAGAGATAAATACGTATTTTTGGCTCTCAGAATAAATATTTTGAATGAAAATTGTCTCTATAGATAAGATGTGAAAATTAATTGAGGAATGATGATAAAAAAAGTTTAAAAATTTTGAACATATTTGTTAAAAAAAGTTTACGGATATTCGTTGTAATTAAAATGTGGCGTTGTTAAAAAAAAATTGTAGTGTGAATATATTTTCCTTAAAACACTTTTAGTGTAAAATCAAAAGTTTTTCCTACTTTTGAACCACATTCTTAATATATATATATATACACAATGTTCAAAAACTCATTCTTTCCCAAAAAAATAATAATAACAATTACTATCAAATGAGGTCCGAATATTATCTTTATGATGTCCAGTATTAAAAATAAGATAGATTCTTCGAGATCTAGTCGTTATGTTCACATTGACATCTTTGGATGTGCCGATATAGGGATTTAGTTGCCACAAAGAAAATAGGTAATTAACTCATAAATAGTTAAAAGATTGAAGAAAAGAATGACCTTTTATCAAACTAATCAGAGCTGAACGTGCATTATACATTTTTTTTTTGAAATATTTTATAAGTGTTATAAAAGTAATATTTGATACTAATTTGTTGGAGAATTTAATCTATAATATATTAAAACATCACACATTAAGGGAGAATCATTTTTTGGACAATTTCAACTCCCATAATTCAATTATTTCAATAATAACTTACTTTTCATTTTTCAATATATAATAATACTACAAAATTATTGTCATTTATGAAATTTGTATTATTAATTCTCAATTAATTATCATTTATATTAATTTAGATTCAATGAATTTTTCACATGATGAATCTTGAATTACATGAATCTAGAGTTATTATAAATGAATTTATTCATATTCAGGTATATGAAAATTCCAATCGGGAACTTGTCCCAAAACCGGGTCAATCATGTCCGATTAACCGCTTATGACTAAACCGCTTAAAAACCCATCGAACCGATCGGTTTAACCGTAAACTGGTTGCCATTTTGTAGTTTTACCTTTTTTTTATTTAAAAAATTCAAACTTAATGAATGGGCTTCATAAACAATGATTAAAAGGTCCATAGAGAAATATTGGATAACATGCTCCTTTTATAGATGCAACTATCTCAAATGATTTTATATACTTTCAATGTGGGATAATAGCATAAAAAAATGTTAACAAATTATAAAATAATGAATCTAATTAACAAATTATTAATATAATTTTTATTTAAAAAAATATTGTTTTCATAGTATTTTATTATTTTTGTATGTATCTATTGCATCCGGTTCGACCCCGATTGAACCTTTGACCCTTGACCCTTCACATTTTTCGGGTCTATATTCAAATCATTGGAAAATTTTAATGGTTGTTTAAATTTATGTATTAACAATTAATTTTTATGTATCAAATATAATATAAAAAAAAGCTCATTTATAGTATTTCATCATTACAAAAAATTTGAATTATAGAAATTGAGTTTTGAAAGCACAATTTTAGTACAATTTTTTTCTTTTAAATTTCTATGTTAAATTTTATTTTCTTTAATTCACCCAAAACTCAAATTCACTAACAAATTGGTATCAAATATTACTTTTACACCACTTATAAAGTATTTTAGAATAATGTGCAATACATGTTAAACTTTGACTAATGAATCTCAAATGAACTAAAGAAAATAAAATTTATGATAAAAATTTAAGAGAAGAGAATTGTACTCTCAAAACTTAACTTTTATGATTCAAATTTTTTGTGTTAATAAAATACAGAAATTGAGCAACATTTTTATACTATTTGGTACATAAGAATTAATTGATAATACATGAATTTAAATTTCCATTGAACTTTTTGGAAACATGAATAGAAATAAATTCATCTATAATAACTCTTGATTCATGTAGATCAAGATTAATTGAGTCTAAATTAATGTTAACATTAATTAATTGAGAATTAATAACATGAAATTCATACATGCTAGGGATTTTGTAGTACTTATTACATATTGAAAAACGAAAAGTAAAGTATTATTGAAATAATTGAATTGTAGTAGGGATAAAATCGTCAAAAAATGATTATCACTTGATGTGATATTTAAAATATTATAGATTAAACTTAAAATAAATAATTAAACTGGATCATTTACCTCATCAATTGATTCCGTTTATCTTCCTTCAGAACAAAATTCTTAGGATTCGTTTGATTGTAAAGATGAAATTTGGATATAAAATTTGATTGCATAGAAATTATTTTACTGGGAATTGTCAATTATTTTGTTTGATTGGTATAATTTTCTACGTGAAAAATGTTAAAATAAAAGTATTTTTTTGTGTTCGTTTGAATTTATTTTACATGAAAATTGTCTATTTAAGAGATAAAATTTACTGGTATTGACGATAGAATTTGTTTCTGTCGCCAAAAAAAATAAAATAAAAATAAATAAATAAATAAATAAATAAATATATATATATATATATATATATATCATCTATTTGAATTTGTTTTACATGAAAATTGTTAATTAAAGGAAAATATTTCTTTACAGTTAGGGATAGAATTTGTTTCCAACCAATAAAATTGTTCATTTCCAAGAAAAACCAAGAAAACGAATTCCGTGAAAAATGAAAGTTATTAAACAGTCAAAAAGATGGAAAATAGAATTACATTTTCTAGCTCCATGAAAAATTGTTGCTATTAAACAAGACCTTAATTTTTATATTCATTATTAATCATAAATTCACATAATAAAAGATTTTGTACGTAAATCAAAATTTTTTACACTTTTTAATTGCACATTTTTTATAAAATCACATTCAAAATATCATTTAAAAATTTTTTTTTTTTAAACAATGGCCATCAAATAGGGATAAGTTACTTGTCACTATAATTTTTTTAAGCAATTGCAAAACGTAGTCCATTTCCCTTCTAGAAGCTGCCGCTTCTATTTATAATCGACTCAATTGCAGTTGTAAATCCGCCAATTCAAAACATTTAGAAAAACATAGATGTCGAAGACTCTGGTGCAGCCGATTGGGCAGAAAAGATTGACAAACGTGGCAGTTGTTCGCCTCAAGAAACAGGGAATCCGCTTCGAAATCGCTTGCTACAAGAATAAAGTCCTCTCGTGGCGCTCCGGCGTGTAAGTTTTTTATATTCTGATGTACATTTTTTCTGTCTTCAGCTCCGTATTTGTGTTATAGTCGTGTAAATTTGACCCTAATATATGGAGTTTTGGAAAACCCAGGTCTAATTTTTTTTCAAGTTTCCTCTAATTATAATTTTATGCTATGATTAGGGCGAGTTCTATTTGTATGTGTGAATTAGTCCCGAAATTTTGATCTTAATATTTGGATATTGGGTCAAATCCAGTTCTAAAAAATGTCAATTTGCTCTATTTTTTATTAAAACGTCTGATTAACATACTGTTTATTATGAAATAGTTAAACTTATCACAATTCTTTCTGTCGTATATGTAGATTATGAAATCCCTTTTTCTTTGGTAATGGTAATCTCTTGTTGCTTTGATTCTAATTTATGAGTAACAACTAGTTAGGTTGATTGTGATGGTTTAGTCATGAAATGTTGGTTTAAAATATGGCTTCCTGCGAGTCCAGTTCCATTTTAAGTTGATTTTCGTCTAATTTTTATTCCCGCTTCTTGTTTCTGTGCTGCAAGAATGGAATGATGATTGTATAAGTAATAATTCAATGAAAACGTATTTTTTAACACAAATTATATCATTTAATAATTAGTTATGCCTAATTTGGTATTTTCAGTGGTTTCTGTTTGATCATAAGCTCAATGTAAGAATTGAAATAAATTTGTTGGTGAGATTTTGCAACAGGGAGAAAGACTTGGATGAAGTGTTGCAGTCGCATACTGTTTATTCAAATGTTTCGAAAGGGGTTCTTGCCAAGTCAAAAGATTTAGTGAAAGCTTTTGGGACAGATAATCAGGAGAATATATGCTTGGAGGTCAGTAAATATCAATTTTATTTATTTATTTATTTTTATGCTTCATGATGCATTTTTCAGATTTAATTAAGACTTACTTTGATGTTTTTGTGAATATAGGATGTAGTTCATCTTTCTGAAACAAGTAATCTGTATCTCTATAAATAAAGCACCCAAAGCATGCATCTGTGTTAACGTATTCTCCTTTAAAGAGGGAACCCTGTCATCTAATTTGCAATTGCAGATTTTGGATAAAGGAGAGCTACAAGTTGCAGGGAAGGAAAGGGAGTCACAGTTATCAAGTCAGTTTAGGGATATTGCTACTATGGTCATGCAGAAGACCATCAACCCTGAAACACATCGTCCTTATACAATAAGCATGATTGAGAGGCTAATGCATGAAATTCATTTTGCAGTTGATCCACATAGTAGTTCAAAGAAACAGGTATGTACAGGTAATACATTATAACTGGATTTGAAAATTCTTTTTCCTGTCTAATTCTTTATGTGGACTATACTGCTGTTATAACATGCATTTTCTGAAAATAAATTTTCCTTAGAAGTTAAATTAGTTTTCTAATTAACCTTGATTTAGCCCTCTGTGAACTTTATTTTAATTTGCTTCTTGACTTCAACAATAAAATACTTCTGAATCAGGACCAACTTTTGTAGTTAACATCTTTTTGCATCTCACCGCTTGACACATGAACCGTATGCTTGGATTTTTAATTAACCTTGCATCTGGGTTCTGGACTTAAACTCGTTGGCATTTCTTTTGAACATTTAATAATTGATATTATTTTGATAACTCTGCAGGCATTAGATGTCATTCGTGAGCTCCAAAAGCACTTCCCCATCAAACGGTCCCCCATGAGGCTACGACTTACTGTACCCGAACAGAACACCTCATCACTCTTTGAAAAGATTAATAATTGGAATGCTAGCATTTCTTCAAGAGAAGAATCTGGAAGTCAGCTCTCTCTCGTAAGTCTTTGAGATCTCAACCTACAAATACTAAATTTGTGGATCTGCTTGATAAGATGATTGATTGCATTTACCCTCTAGTTTACAGTGAGAAGTATGATAATTTCTTCAAGAATTGATTTTCACCTAAAAATGTGTTCATTGGGTTTAATTCCATTCAAGCATTTTTTTTCATGGAACGTTTGTCTCGAGTTAGGTTATTCAACTAACAATAATCTTTTGAAGGGTAAGATAGAATTTTATACAGATTTTCGTAATCAAAGGAAGAGTTAGATAAATTGTTCCATTGCCTTTGATTGAGTGGGCGTTAGGCTTATCCTATAACTAGAACTGTTTAAAACCCTGCATCAAAATTTGTTTAAGGACTGTTGTTTTTTGTACATTTAAGTTGATCCCATCTCAAACTTGATTACAACCACTTCCTCCCTCATCTTCCCTGAGCAGAGCTTGTATCCTTCTACTACCACCAATTCCAACCATCAAATTTCCGTTCCTACAACCCCCTCTGTTCCCATCTGATACCAAGACACAAACCCTTCCTACACTCCACTGCCTTTATCTCATTTAGTCCACCCTATTTCAACCCTCTGAATGCCTCCTTATACTTCACCAAGCTCCCACTCTGAATCCCCCTTCACTCACACATGCTCAGAAAATAAAAACTTTGGCGACACCACAATAACCATCTCAAACTGTACTGTTCAATTGACCATCAAGTCTATTCCCAATGGTACTTGATCAACTCCCCCTTCCCCTCACCTTTTTCATGATGTCGCTAAATGCTGTACGCACATTTGTTTACCTATGATTCATTTTGCTAATTGCTTCACATATTAATAGAAATACAAGCACACCTTTATTCTTATTCCCACGTCTTATTGGTGTTGTGTCCTGTATTTTAAAATATGCAGTGAATTAACCCATTTATTTTCGTGTATGTGCATATGGATCTATGAATATGTTACAGTAGGTAAGCAACTTTGGCTCAACTCTTTTTGTGTTACCTTCTAATTTGGCTAATTCCTTACTATAGTTTGATATAGGAATTGGCTGTTTACTGTTGCTGATACATGAACCATTTTTTTCAAGTCCTTATTCCTCTTCCTTGGAGCTTAAACTGTTGTGTTATGACACAGATTTGTGAACTGGACCCAAGCATGTTCCGCAATTGTGATGCTTTGATGAGGAATCTGCAGGGGAGATTAGAAATTCTTGCAGTCAATGTCCACGTTGATAGCGACACCCAGGTGGATAATTATGATGACCATGAAGACGAACCATCCACCGTTCACAAGGATCCTGTGGGTCCTGTTGTTCAACTGAGTGAGAAATTGCAGAAGCAGGGAATTCAAGCCAAAAATGGGATTTCTCAGGCAGAGGCAAAGCAGAACCAATGCAGCACGTGCAATGCTTCAATAGGCAATGCAAAAGAATACAGAGAGCACTTCAAGAGCGATTGGCATAAGCATAATTTAAGGAGAAAGACGAGGCAACTCCCTCCCCTTACTGCAGAAGAATGCATGGCTGATATGGAACTAGGTGACTCGAAGGCTGATCTGAAGGAATACTCATTTTGAGATGGCAACAAATTTCGTACAACTTTGCTCAAGATATGATGGAAATAGCAGCGTATTGGACTAATGCTGAGGAATTTTCCGAGTTTTGCCATCACAAATTTAGAAATTTTTTGCAGTTGTGTGAAAATATTTTCATTCTGTAGAGCTCTATATTGGTAGTTTTGGTCTTATAAACATTCATTTACTCGTTTTCAAGGTGTGTAACGTATGGCAATATGGTTCATAGTGATGTTTCTATGCATTATTTACCCTTTTTTGTATTATCAGCCTATCAGCATCATTATTAATGACAGGTATATTGTGGGAAATATATTTTATGTAGGGAAAAGTACGAGAAACATCATTATGGGAAAATTGCACCATTTTCTCCCAACGTGGATGGTCTCTCTCTCCAACAATCGATGTGTATAGTCTCTGCACGTTCAATTTTATAAGTTTTAGATTTTATTTTAGTCATGGAATGGTGGTAAAAAATTCTACGGGAGACGTGTAACAATTTAAAAAAGACTTCTACAGATTTTGTATTATAGATTGAATGTGTGTCCATGGTTAAAAAAATGTTTCTGATAAACTCCTTTTCAAAGGTTAGGAACAATGTCCAATTGGAGCAGTACTTAGGAGATCAATTGTGTGAATTTTCCAATTCATGTTTATGGGTGAGAGTTCGAAGTTAGTGGCCGCTTATAAATAGTTGTAGAGTCTAAGGCAATGCCTAACAATTGCTGAATTAAAGCCATTTGGCAACTTTCTAAAAAGTCAAGCTGCCTATAAAGCTGAAAAACTACCATCGAAGCTGTTTAAATAGTTTGCTAAAATAACTTCCTCGGGAAGCTTTTTTACAAGAATTAGAAAGTAAACACGAAAACCTACCAAGCGAGCCCTATATAAACTTTTTAATGTCAACTAAATCAGTGTTGAATGAATTCTTTGCAACACAGGTATGTTCCAATGGAGGCAGAGACTCAAACTCAGTTTACAAATACCTCATGGAAAGCTATAATAGCAAGCACAGATTGAGCCGATTACGGTATCCGAGCCACTCATGGCGTGCCTACCAAAATTGCTATGGCTCGTTCAAGGTGGACTGTACAGTATTCAAAGGGGTACTAAAGAAGAAAAAGAAACTAAATCTTCTCTATTATCCCTACCTAAACTACATAACAAACATGCCATAGGTAAGGAGCTGTCACAAACCAGGCAAATTCAAGTTAGTTAAAAAAAAATGAAACTTAAGATGTAACATTGCAAATCATGAAAAACTATGCTATATATTTTCCTTTCCTACGAATCAGTACAACTGCAGAGTGGAGAAGAGAGCGGTTATCCTTCTACCATTATGCACTTCAATATTCCAGAAGACTAAAAGCTCTTGAATGCACAAGTAGCTGCAACCCAAGAGAATGGTGACCTTATCAGGGAGACGTCTTCCAATCAAATTGAAAGTTATTGAAACCATTAACTGCCTCAAGACCACCAAGCAGTTGATTTCCTAGATCCTGCTGCTGCTGGTTAGCAAGATCTCGTGCCATTGTCATGTCCCCTTCTCTTCCATTCATAGAGTTACTACCCACTGCAGCTCGAATCCCATTGGCCATGGCAGATTGGCCAATTCCGTTGCCTGTGTTCCTAAACACTCCACCTATACCTGGATTACCATTGGCCACTCCGTTTCTTGTACCAGCATTGTTGCTTGTTGACAACATTCCATTAATATTTTTCACATCACTACTCATAGTCCTAATGCCCGTCATGCCACCCCCACTAAACTGGTTCGACATCAAGTCCTGTATAATTTTCTGAACAGAGCTTTGTGAACCATTTGCATCTGCATTCACGGAAAGAGTTGGCTGCTGCATTAAGATATTTGAGGAGTTTGCAGAATGCGTGTGAGCTCCATGTGAAGTCTGCTGTGGATTGTTAGATGAGGATGGCGTTGGTGATTGGAAGGGAGGACTAGGGTGAGGCTTAGGCTGAGTATTTGAAGAACCCGGGGATGGCATTTGAACAGTATTTCCTCCGAAGGGACTGTTTGCATTAGATGTCAGGTTTTGTTGTCTAGAATTTGGGTGATGAAGCCCAACAGTTGTACTAGTAGAGGAATTTCCGGGAGCCATGTTCAGACTGTCGTTAACACCTGGAATGTTACTGCCAGTAATAAGTTGCACTGAAGCAGCCTGGACAGTGCTATCAGTGTTTGAGGTCGGTACCATTACTTGCCGCTGCTGCTGTGATTGTTGCAACTGACCTTGAAAACTCCCAGGTGAAGTATTTGTTCGCCGAGGAATCTTGGCCAAGCTCTCTGAAAGAAAAACCATTATCATGATGTTTAATTGACATTAGAAATCTAGAAACAATTGTCACAATCAAGATTGGAGGCCAAAACTCTTGAAGCTCTAATAACGAAAAGATAGATTTGTATTTTACAGAATATATTATACCGTGAATCATGTATAGAGTTGAGAGGAAACCTTCAGGGTTTTATGATTTAGCAACTCAGCTCTGGGTAAGGAAGAGGGACAGGAAGCCACCCATCCACGCACAGTTCCTTGGTTTCTGGGTGAAAAGGTCAAATAGATTCCTTATTTCATTTCTAACTATTATACTAAACCCAAATTATACTTTTGAGTTGCCTTCTTAGCAGGAAAGTCTAAATCATGGCGCTAATGGGAATGCCACCATATGCTCATCTCAAGAACAGATAATGAACCTTTTAACACCCAGTTTAGCAGGAAAAATATCTAAACTTTAGATGTTATCTTTTGTGTCATAAATAGACAATTTAAAGCCCTCCTCTCGCGCATTCAACAGAGTTGGTCGATGTCATGATGCCCCAAGTCATTTACACACGGATGAATAGCTTGGAATTATCTTACAATGATATGTTGTTAAACAAAGTCGTAACTCAATTTTACTATTTTTTTGAAGATCAAGCCAAGTGAGAAAGACAGAAGAGGAAGCAAAAGAAGATAATAAATTCTGGTTCCAAAACGAGCACAATCTTCATTGTTTTATACTCATAATGCATGTTAAACATTGTCCAAAATCCAGCATCAACTTGGATCAAATAAAAATTAGATGTGCAGTCCTGAGCCACTGCATCTTTATCATTAACGTTTCAGAGATTGTCAATGAAATGCTTAAGTCAACACAATTATGTTTATTTATGCTAAAGTCAGGCATATAGATGGTCAAATATACTCAATAAGACTTGCTGCCCCTCAATGTGAAAAGCTCTCGTTATATAGAACCAAAATAAAATTAAATATAGAAAAAGCAATCTATCTATATATGATACAATTATAATGATATAATCGTAATCTTCAACGATCTCCGTAATCTTATTCAATCTCATTTATATCCCCCCCTCAACTTGATGCTGCTAAAAATGTTGGTAAAAGCATCAATTTGCAATCATAAATTGACGGTAATGACAATACTCGTGCCCATGAAGAAATCCAAATCAAAGCAACCGTCTACGGAAAATAGTGACGACGAGGGACCAAGAACAACAAATAATGCAAAAACGCCCAAGAATCACTCTAAAACCACTTCAGAGAGCTTACTTCCTAAGAAGAATTTCCAAAAGAAATTCACGAAGTGTGCCTACCATACACAATGAATTCTATGAATTCAATCAAACACATAGTTCGTGTTGTGACAAAAATTCTAATGGCCAAAAAAGTAATATATAGCTGGCCAAGATGCAGCAATTGGAAGAAATTTTACAGAACAACCTACACCAAAAATCCAAAAATGATCATCACCCGAGCGACCAAAACTCAACGGTCTGCACTCCTATGTCTCTATCCTCGATCAAAAACGAAAATCATTATTTTTTTCGTCTCTCTTATCTCTCGGCATTCTCATGCTCACCCTAAACAAAATATTAATAATAATAAAATACCATTATTCTGCCAATACACCTATGAAGCATCACAAAAAGGGAAAAACTAGCTAAAGCCCAGCAAATCCATTCCCCAATTCCAAAACATAACATAGCATGTTAACCTAAGAGGCCCACTCCAATAAATCAGCCCACAATAAATCAAACCTAGCCCAACTAGCTACACAAAAGAACAGCTCACTCAAATCCACAATAAGGCCCACGATCCACTGAAGCTGAAGGCACAAGGACCTCATGAATGAAGAGCGAGATTGGAGAATTCAACTCAACCTCCACCAGCCCATATAAATCAAACCACAATCAATAGCACAATAAATCAGCCCAATAAGGCCATAATACCCATAACGAAAAAATACCTTAATACACGATTTACCAAATCAACCAACTCATCACTAGCCCAACCCAAATACACTATTACTTGGCCCAATCTTTATCTACTGCAGCCCTATCTCACAGACGCCATCCCACATTCATCACCCCACACAACCAAATATTGATTTTGGCAGCATCATAACCTTTCCATGCCAAAATCTCAATGCCAAATATGCCGGGGTCCCACAGAAGTGTGGAAAAGGCCATCCTGCTTTATCTGTTCAGATATAGCACCGAGTCTAAAATTAGAAACATTAAAATTCCCATCTTCATCCAATAAAATATTCTCCCACTTCAAATCTCGATGATACACCCCTCGGGCATGGCAAAACGCCGACTGTTGGAAATCTTTCCTCGCCACCTCTTCTTTGAGCCTGCATTTTGCAGCCTTTTAAAACAATTCACAGCCTTTTACATACTCCATAACGAAAAAAAATTTTATTTAGTTGCCACAACCTCAAACAATTGTACAACACTCGGATGCCGAACTCTCCGCAATATCGAGATCTCATGTTTTATGTGCGCTATAACCTCGATCGCCACGTTTTCGGCCGTTGTAACATTCCTGGCATGGTAAACCTTCACAAACATCCCATGACCCAACAATTTCCCAATTTCATACCCCCCTTCTAACAACCCCTAGATTTCTCTGTTTTGCACTTCTTGCTGTCGTTGGTGCAGAGGCATCCATGGATTCAAGTTTTTTCCAAAATCAAAAATTTCAACTTTAAATTCTAAAAAGAAAAGGTCCTATTTTGCGAGTGGCGTTCTGCCATGAGCGGGTCGCAGCTTCTAGGGTTGAGTGGGTGGTTAAGGTTTTTGTGTGGTCCATCTGAAAAGAAAATCGAAAGAAAAAACAAAATTACTAGTCGGACAAGCAACACAAAGCTGCTCACCGAGAAGGAAATTCAAAGGTTAATTTGTTTAGGATCGTAACTGCTCTGATACCATGTCAAATATTCTCAATAAGACTCGATGTCTTTCGATGTAAGAGATTCTCTCATTATATAGAATCAAAATCAATTAAATACAATAAAAGAAATCTATCTATATATGGTACAATTATAATGATAATATAGTCATAATTTTTGACGATTTCCATAATCTTATTTAATCTCATTGATATAAATCATGTTCTTCCATTCAGATCCCTCAAGGGCCATTCCTCCACAGTCCACAAAGAATCTTATGCTTTCTAATCACCTCATTCCATTTCATCTTTGTCCTCCTTATAAAGATTCATGCAATTATATCTCACAGCCTAAATGTCTCATCAAGTGGTTTGTCCAGACCATCTTAATCTCCTTTCTCCTTTCTCATTTATCTTTTGCTGTTATACTTGCACCATTTCATGGTTATATTCATTTCTCATTCTCCATCTCTTTGCCACAGATCCATCTCAACATTTTCATCCTGCTGCATAACATTGGAAGATGGCAACATATAGCCGATACTACTGTTCTATTTCCTTTCTTTTAGAGTTGCAATTGATGTAGAGCTTAAAAACTTTGCTAAACTCTTCCAGTTTAAATTGTCTTTTTACGATAAATCAATATAATGGATCCAAAGAAGAAATCCATAAAATATTAAGCTTACCCATAGGACCAGCGCCAGTTTCACGGCTATGATCAATCAAATCTTTCATGCTATTTACCACTTCAGATATCTGCAATGTTGAGAAAAGAAATATCAGGCAAACAGTCATCCACGAACACTGATAACTAAATGATCGTAGCAATAATGCATAATCTCATCTGAATCACACGATATACCAGTGATCAGAGAATTTAGAAGGTTGCATCTAGGATCACTCTCTTCCCCCATTTAACACAATATACAATAGAACTAATTACACATCTAGCAATTTGACATGAAATAACAATTCATAGGTTTTTCCATCTCTAATGAGCTCCGGACACCGCATCTCGTTTTCTAATTGTTCAAGGAATTGGAAAATAACTCTTAATGTAGAAAAAAATTGCCACTTTTTTTTTTCATGTACAAGTATGCAACAGATAATACATATGTAACCGTATGCAGACAGACATTTGCTACGCACAAATACAAACTTATAGCATCAACTGCAACCATACCATATATGATGGCACCAATAATAAGTATTGTTGATTGGAAAAAGGTCACATAATTAGTTACCTGATCAGCTCCTGAATTCGTAATGATACAATTACAAAGCTGACACCAAAGTTCGCTAAGCAATTCTATAAGGTACACAGATCATAGAACTACAGGTAACCCTGCAACCTACCTGGCTACCTTGTGGCAGATCATAAAATTTTTAATTGACTCAATATTTCCATACAACCTCTAGCATCAATAACTGTTAAAAATTTTCTTCCTATAAATTCTCTCTTTAAACAGAATCAAATCATGGTCCATGCTTATTGTGGTATAAAAAATGGATAACATTCAAAAAGGAAGATAGTAAGCACTAAGCAAGAGCATGTGTTCCTTCTGTTAATTAGATTTTTATGGGGTGGTGGAGTTTCTTTTGATGTTATCAACAATTAGACAGACCCGTGACTTCAGAAAACTCAGAAACTTGCGCCTTCTGGTCTCATTTTCCTTGCGCATCAACCTATAGACAAAATGTTCTTTGCTCAAACTATCTGAAGCGCAAAAGATCAATTGGCATTTGAGTCTAGATTACATCATCAAGTTTAACATGCCAAAGTAACTAGTCGCTTGGCAGCAATATGAAATTAGCTTGTACTTGTTCAAAATGGTCTTGAACCATAGAAAAAGCTGTAGACTAGTCGATGGAGATCTGATTAGAGACATTATATGAAGACTGTCCAAGTTCAGACTCAATAGGGTTTAGTTTTATATATTATATTAAATATGTTATTTGTTTCCTACTTAAATTACACTCTGTAAACCATAAATAGCGAGGGCTAATACTTTGTTTTAGTTACACTTTAACAATGAATAAAAACACAGATCTCTCCCCCTAATAATTCTCTCTCCTCACTCCCCCATTCCTCGTGTGTTGCTCTCTATCCCTCCCCACTTCTCCTCGTCCCCTTTCTTCTATATATTCCCTCCTTTTCTTATCTCCTCTTCTATAATTCTGGTTATTGTTAGGTTGAATCCATCATCACTAGTACATTAAGAGAACAAAAGCCAAGAATTAAAGGCGGGGAAATAAATGAAAATGCAATGATAAATAGTACTTTCTTTTTATCTTCACATGCTTATTTCAAATCTCCCACAATGAGATGGTGCTAACAGGACGTCCAATTCCTGAAAGGAGAATTTGTTAATGTGATGCATAAAGCCCGTTACCTGTAGGCATCGAACATATCGCTTTGTACATCCCAAATCGTGCACCAACGGAACTTCCAAAGCTTTTGCCAACTGTCGAGCTGATGCAACAAACCTACGAATTAAAAATTATAGGTAAATAATCATGATAATGTTTGATAAATGTGATGCCTTGAATAATTAAGCCTACATTTACATTATATATAAATTGAGCATGTACGTTATAGATCAATCAAGTGAAATTTATTTTAATGGGGATCAATTCATTTAAAGTAATCAGCGCCTATGGATCCCTATTCCCAACTATTGAGCAATTTTCAAAAAGGCTTAATCGGGCACCAAGGCATTTTGCCAATGTAGAACAAGGCGTAAGCCTCAAGTCGTTTTGAGCCTTGAGATAGACTAATAAATAATTCAAAAGAATATACAAGTACAAAAATATACTCATTTTATATCATACGCAATCTTAAAATATCCATATTAAAATAAACAAAATGAAAAGTTTAGCTTGCAAACAAACATAAATATATCAATGAAAGAAAAGAAAACAGCCAAAGAAGATAAGGCGAGTAATAGAATGTGCGAAAAATGCAAGACAAATAGGCAAACAATGTAGTCATTATGCCCCCACAAATGGCACTTACGGGGCGGAATTTGAGGTATTTTATGAAAGCCTCAAGTGAGGCAGGATTTGAGGTACAGGCACCAAATAGTTTTTCCTAAATAATGACATTGAGAATAAAAATAGATATTTTCTGTAATCAAGATAATGTTTAATATGTATAATGACTTGAATAAGCAGGTGTATATGTATGTTATGTAGCAATCAAGTGAATTTTGTTTTAATGCGAATCAATTCAATAAAAGAAATTAGTGCATATTATCCCTATACCCGAATATTACATTAATATTGAGAAAAAAAAAATAGAAATGCGGTGTCCAAATACTTTCTAGTTTTAGTTATTTCCTAAATTCTCCTCCCACACAAGCATAAAAAGTTAATAACAACTGAGATAGAGAAAAACGGCACAACAGAATTTATGCCCACATAACATTACCAAGAAACCCAAAAATCCCCTCTTTAACTATAAATTGGTAATAGCGTCCCAAAGAGTCCTACATAAGAATGTTAAAATCTGATGTTTCAAGGATTGGCACCTTGAAATTGGAACTCGTGAAATTTTTATTCAAATCTGACTGGAAGCTTCCAAGGCCATGATCCCAAATAAATGCCTAATATGGGACATTTTTTCTAACGATCTCTCTAGTGTATTTGTCAACGAAATGCAAAAGATAGATAATCGATCAGGTGGCATGATCTCCATAATCTAAGAAGCACTGGCACGGACATGACACGACACGTCGACCCGCGATTTTTTGAAATTTTTTTTAACTATTTCTTTGTTAAAGAACAATCTAATAAAATTTTAACTATTTCTTTGTTAAAGAATAAAGTTGGTAGGAAAAAAATGTAAATTACATGTAAACCAAAAAAAGAAATTTTACAGGTGCATCCAACAATTTAAAAATTACGCTGGTTTACGTATTGCCTTTTCATTTATTTTTCACTTTCCACTGACTTTTCATTTATTTCGTACAGTAGTCTTTTCATTTCTTCTTTCTCTTCCTTCTTTCTTCTGGACTTTTTCTTCCAAGCCTCCCATCTATTTTTCTTACTGATTTCTTCAACCCATCTGCCTTTTCTCGTCTCCGCACGCCTCAAGGAACTCCGACAAGCATCAGCAACGTGTCAGAGGCATACCGGTGTCCGACACATGTTGGACACCGACATGTTCAAGCCAGCAGCATGTCCGTGCTTCAAAGTCCATAACAGACTTCAATTTTACCCGCTGACATTTACACGAATTCTCGCTAGTCTAGAGGAAAAATATAAAATCATTCAGAGTTGCAAAAATAAATGGTTTAGTTAGTTTATCTTCCCTAGCATGCCAAATAGCATCATATAATAACAAGGTTCTTGTCCCATATCTGTTAATTGCAATTGACACACATGTAATTGTGGTCCTTCATGAGTCACTGATCCATTTAATCCAAAAGCTGTATAAATAACTACTGACTTATCATCATTACCAACATTCATGTCTATTGAGAAGCAAAAGGAGAAATTGTTGAAGCCCTTTTATTGGAGTTGAAGTTTAATCACAAATGAAGCCTAGAACTAACAACATTCTTTTTGGAAAATGAGCTTGTCTCAAGCACATATTAGTTAGTAGTTATGTCTATTATCCATTTTAAGTGTTTTTACATGGTTCACAGAAAAATATAATATGACTATAACAATATATTTCACAAAGATGTAAAAGGCTGTATACACATACAAGAGAACACATAATCTGCGTAATTAAATGGAAGAATAATATCAATTGGATCCTAGAGCAGCGTCAGCAGTCAGCAGTGATCCACCTAAGACAACATAGGCCAACGGGCCAGGCTTTATTCAAGCCTATTCTTTCTTTTCTTATGAAATTGATGGTGTCAGGACTCCAGGGACTTCTAAGTTTAAAATCTCGAACCTCATAGGTGCAAAACTTCTTCCCTTACTTATGTTCAATTGAAGCAGAAAAAAATGAATCCCAGTAGTTCAGTATCTTTCCTTATTATCTGAGCATTGGCAAGAATGGAAAGGTAAGACAGGTCTCATATCCATTTCAATAATTCCTTACTTTCGTGCTTATATGTCTATACACTTACAATGTTAGTAAACCTAAATATTTTCTAATAGATTATACATAGAAAGTAAGTACATACGAATACTTTTATAAAACTGCATTTTAACAAGTTAACCATTATAAAGCATCAGTACATTCATCCTGCCATTGCTATATCACCTGGAGTAGGTCTTTTTGATAACCGAATAGCACAAGTCCAGCCTATTGATAATATAAATGTACATATTTACTGTACATATGCATATATGAAGCTCTATTACAAGTCTTGTGTAAACAACACATTAAACTCACATGTTGCAGTTATTTTGTAATTCAGAAACAGATGCATTTGATGATCCATTCTGGGTTGCAGCCTGGTATTTTTGGGCAGCAGCACCAAGTTGGCTAACCTGCATCGCATGTCAACATTTTGAGAGATGATTACATTACCATGTTGAACGCGTGAATGGAAGTGTACCGCATGGTACACAGTGGTAAACTGGAAGCAAACATATTAACAATATAGAAAACCTGAAACCATAAAGCAGCATTGGGCACATACAAATAAAAACCTGGAGACCACAGAAATGTAACTCAAAGATTGCCCAGACTGGCAGACAGAAGTGAATAAGGTCATGTACAAGATGATGTTACAGAAACTAAGATGGAAAATATAGACAACTAGATCAAGATTTCCACACGATAACTACAATTAACTGACACGTTATATATTCTCTTAGATGACCTACTTCCAGTTTTATCCGTGTTTATCCCAATATAAAAATTTTGGAAGATTGTGAAGCAAAGAATGGAACAAGAGTAAATACAATGTGCATTACCAATGGCAAGAAACAATTACAATATCATCTTCTTAGTTCCATAAAATCACTTCAGTGTAAAAATGAGAGTCTTTCAAACTATAACGTTTGTTGATCTACCACCAGAAGAAACTTCAAATAAGAACATATCAGTAGTATACTGAACATTTATACAGTTTACAAAATATCAGAGCTAACTTACAAATTGGGGAAAATAAGATCACCTTGTCACCCACAAGAATTTTAAAGCATAAAATGTGTCTCCCGGCCTTGATTACACTCTTGAAATGACATGCATAATAATTGTACACGGATTTATAACAGTGGTCAGATTCAAAGTCTAACCTGTGGTATGAGCGATCTTCTAGGAATAAGCTCGTCATGACGCCGAGCACAGAACTCCCAGGAGCATATCTGCCAAAGCAGACTTGTAAACAAAATATTAGGCCCATAGGACTAAAGCAACTGTAGGAAAAAAAGGGTTATAGTGTAACCTTAAGGTCTGGAGAGAACACAATTCGAAGTTGACCATCGCGAACAACACGAAGTTGCTCAAAGACACTCTCTTGGGTGGCTTTTGAATAATCTAATACAATTTGTCCAGAAGAATTCTGATACTCCCTGGGCATATCGACATAAAGTAGCTCTTCCAAAGTACCACTTTCATATTTTATCTTGAAAAGTCTAGGCAAAACCTCGACAGTAGCCTCTGAAAAAACACATTAGCAAACATCAAGCCCTGAATTAATTCAATTCACTTGTTTACCTCTTGTCATTCATCCTTTCTCTTTTCTGTTTGCTTCTGGTTTTCTTTCTTTATTTTTCTTCTTTTTAATGGATGGGCAAGGATTAGTGTTGACAGTGGGTGGGATAGTTTAAACAAGCCGAAATAGAAAATCTCAGCAAAGAACACATCAAGAGCAATTCAATTCCAAACGTCCCCATAAAGCAATATAATTGTAAATAGATCACTACAAAATACAAGCTAACGCACATCCGGAGAAGAATTTATAATATCTCAAAATCGAGCAGGAATCATACCAAATCCGCGGCCGGGCTTGCGATTGCATATTTCACAGTGCCAAACATCCTGCATACATGTCAACAATGATTAAACAGAACATCAAACAAACATAAACTGTGAGATAAACAATAAATTGGAGAACTACAAATGATCTACTACATTTGCCTTAGAAATTATTATATTATTGTTAAAAGTACCGATAGTAGCATAACTAGAAAAGTACAGTCCAGGCAGAAGTCGAAACATTATCCTGCCTACAGTACAACAGACCTGAGGAAAAACTCCAGCAGCTTGACGGCCACTTCCATACATGGAAACACACCATTTTTTCTTGGCATTGGGAGCAAAATACTCGGCAACAAATTTTCTCCAGAACTCAATATTATTGTCCTACAAAATGAGGTTTCCATAATTGCTGTTCGTGAACTCATACAAAATCTATCCAATAAAAGACTGTATCATAACTTCCTTTTTCCTGAAAAGTGAATAACTCAACTAAAATAAAATCTTACTCCAGGTCTGTGTTGTTGCTGATACATATAATGCGTCAATCGCCGGGCACACATCCCGGGCTCATATACTGGTTTTACAGGAGATCTACTCAGCAAATTTGGTTGAAATTGTGATTGTAATGCAGGTCTTTGTTGAGGCATAGCCTTCAACAGTTGCTGTTGTTGCTGATGTTGGAATTGCATTAGCTTCTGTTGATGCAAGATCTGAGCAGCTGCAGCTGCCTGAGGAGACTGTCTGGACAGGAGGAGCTGATGTTGCTGTTGCTGCTGCTGCTGCTGCTGCTGCTGCTGTAAAAACAATGACTGTTCCGAATGTTGGGGTTCCATCTTGACAGGTGGCATGCTTCTGATACCGTGCATCTGCTGTGGCTCCAATTTTACAATACCAAGATTCCGTAAAGTTTGCAACTGCTGTGGTGTTTGATCATTCATCACTTGTTGCTCCAGCTTAACAGTTCCTACGCCTCCTAGCCCAGCTCGCATCTTTTGAAATTGCTGCTGCTGTTGTTGGGAGTTGCTGGGAGCAGAAAACTGCTGCAACTGATGCTGATTCTGTTGAAAATTTTGAGGATCAAATTGTTGGGCTTGTTGCGGTTGCTGATCCATCAACATCTGATTACCAGAAGGGGTTGCATATTGTTGTTGCCCTTGAACTTGACCAGTTGAACTTTGGTTGGCTGTTATAGAAGAAGATGTATATGATGAGGAAGGAGGATTAAATCCCACTCCATTTCCAACATTGGAAAGTGGATCAGGCGCAGCCCCACCAACAACATTTCCCTGTTGTGAGCTCCCCAGTCCAGAGAGCCCAGAACTTAGACCCCCATCACCAAAAGACTGATGGAGTAATGAAGAAACATTAGGCACATTTCCAAGCATGTTAATGCTGTTAAACTGGGTGTGTGGCACTAATTGAGATGAAGATGAATTCTGGGAAGGCATCCCACCCCCCTGACCACTCAACAAACCCGAATTAGAACGCAATAGCGAAGGCTGAACAGGCCGGGTTCCTCCACCAAGCGGAGTTGGAGGCCCTCGTGGCACCATTTTTTGCCCAAAAAACACAGTACAGGACTTAGACACTTGTTAACAATAATCTTAACCCTCCACCTCTGTAGATTGTAACTGCAAAATAATACAAAATGACAATAATTCGACGGAATCCTAAGTAAAAAATCTTTCAAAGATTTCTTCTACACCAAAACAAATGGAGAAGCCCCACACCTAAACCAAAGGATTTTTCTCATCGCATCGAACAGAACTGAAATAAAAGAAAAAAACTTTGGCTCCGGACATCCTACTTCTTTCAGCTAACTTACTACCTGTGGCCGCCTCTGCGTCATTCTCTGCAAAAGTAGTCAGTTTCAAGTCAAAATTCTCTTTAAAATTAGAGAGAATAATAACCCCGAAAACAAAAAAGCAAAGAAGCAAAACAACACAGAACGTCTACTACGCTAAAAAGGCATGAACAATATAATTAAGAAACATAAAATCCCTATTTTTTGACATTTTATAACCTAAAAATCAGATTTTTAGCCTACCTAAAAACAGAAAAATTAAAGCTTCAGAACAACAAAAGTAATTTAAAAAAAAAAAAAAAAAAAACCAAAAACCTTCAACGGTGATTTCTTACGATTCTGAAAGCAATAATAATTCGTGATGTTAAAAAAGAAGAAAAGAAACTCGATCGAGCCCTAAAACTTGTATACAAGGCAAAAAACTTGATCTAAAGCTCAAAAAAACAACATAAATCCAGAGCTTCGCTCCCATTACACTTATAAACACACACGTATACTGAAATATTAAAACAAATGATAAAATAGTTGCAAGAGGAACTGGTAAAAAGGACAAAAAAATTGTAAAAATTTGAGAAGAGTATAGACTTACCAAAGTAGGATTTGAAAAGTGGACTCTCTTAAAGTTACCGGAAGTTGAAATTGACAACAATTTTAAGCAGTCATTACTCCTTTCTTCTTCTTATTTATCATTAATTAGTCTAATTTAATTCAATCAAACCCAAATCAAGGATCGAGATACAGTAGGTTTCACGTATATGTATACGTATACTCGTCAAAGTCTTTCTCAAAATCCTAATTATAGAGAGAGAAGGAGAGTGAGTTTCTTGAGTTCATTGGCTGTACTTTTTCAGAGAATTTGGGTTGGGGTTGGGGGATTATATAGCGGACGTGAAAAAAAGTATTGAATCGGACTAAATTTTTTGACGAATTTAGTTTAGAAGGACCTCCTTTTTTTTTTTTTTTTTTTTTTAGGACCTTAACTTACGGTATGTTTGATAAGGGTTATTTCCATGGAACCCAAATTGTAGTCTTTGATAGCTCATTTTTTTCATGGAATTTCATTTTTATTTTTTTGTCTTGAAAATAGTTATTTTATTGGTTTTCCTTGATAGCACATTTTTTTCATGGAATTTCATTTTTTTAGTGTTTGTTTGGTACATATTTTAAATCAATTAAAATCAATTTTTTTTGTCGTTATTTCACAATTTCAGCCGTCATTTTTTAATTCTTCTCTTACAAATATGACCTCTTTATCTTTGAAAATTAAAAAATTAATTATCAAAATTCCTACTGAACAAGTACTTAAACGTGAATCCTAAAAGAAGCCTTGAATTATATGAACTACTTTTAACTAATTGACTAAAAAAGACTTGCTTCCTGTTACAAAATAGGGAGAAAATATAAGAAAATAAAGAAAAGTCAACAAATTTATATATTTTATTAGAGCTACTAGATATACGAAAGTCGTAGTGACTAGGATTATAGGAGTATAAAAATCACTCATAAATACTATTATATTGTAGCGTTCCCTTTGAATGACTATTTACATAATAACCATCACATTTGAACCTTGTTTGTCAACAAATGAAAAAAGTACGAATAATTTGGAGTGATAAATTGCCGTCTCTTTAAAGTATGTCAAAAAAAACTCAGTGTGACAAAACTTGATCGAAGGAAAAATAGTACAACTTTTGTATCAAGCGATCCATGTCTTGTATGTCAATATTTTTAATATTGATATCTTGTACGTTAGTCTTCAAAAAAAATCAGAAGGACAAAACTTGATGACTGTAGTAAATATCTTTTAGGTTATGGACATTCATTACACAAAAAATATGCTTATTTAAAACATTATTAAGAAAAATCCTGTAAAAAAAAATCCTAATGAAGGAAAAAATAGTACATTTAGCCCATATTTGGTATTGATTTAAATTAGATTTTAATCTAAGTCAAATCAAACAATCAATATTAACCACGTATTTCGTAGATTCCACAACTTTTCATCACGTATTTCAAAAACTTCTATCAAAATCTACAAAAAATTTAATATTAGTCCTCACAAGGGATTTATAATTTTGAGTACGCTATAAAAGTTGTCTCATTAAGAACCTTACTAAGAAAATCCAATAGAACAAAACATTGGTCGAGGATAAATAGTACAATGCATACTTACTCCCCTCACGATAATATCATGTAAATTATGCTTCAAACATAATAAATCCTTCAAGGATAATATTAAGCCCTCGTTTGGCCTCCATTTTTTGAAATGAAAAATATGTAAAATGGTTTTTTTTTTTTTATGGCCCCGTTTGAACCATATTAATATAAAAACGAGAATGAAAAATATAGTCGTTACCAATCCCATACAAGAGATAGATTTTCAAATATGATAATTTAATGTGATGAATAACGATTATATTTTTCATTTTAATGAGTAAATAATGAAAGACAAACATGGGCTAAATGAGTAGTTTAAAAAGAATAAGAAGTTTTCGATTTAAAAATAATATTATTTTGTGAAAGATTGTGCGGTTAAAAATAAGATAAAGAAAAATGGAATGGAATGGACTATAATGGGACTAAACGAGGGCTAATAGTCATGCCAGATGAGTTGACTATCACGTATTTCAAATTTCATGTATTATCAATATAACATAATATAAACTTGTGATTTACATATTACAACCTCATTTTCCTCATTTCCTTTTTCGCATAAGTATATATCTTTAAATTTTTGGAATATAGGTCTAGAAACTTTAGATTTATCTGGTAAATTCAATTTAGGATTGCGTATTTTTTGATTAATCATTACTTCGATTGATGTATTTCGATTCGATTCCTCACTATATAATGCAATACATCACGTGCAAAAGTGTTGTCAACATTTTGTTCATTTCCAATTCTCTGTCTTTTGTATAATGATACAACTTATTGAGATATCTCACTTTTTGACATATTAGGTATCTGGAACCATAGTTATCAGATCCGATCCGATCATTGACTCGATTAAGTCAACGGATCACCAGGTTACTAGTTCAATTGGTGGATCAATGGTTCAACCGTTAGGTCATTGTTTATTCATATATTCGAAGAAGAAATATTTTTTAAGTAAAAATTTTATATTTTTAAAGTTATTTTTATAAAAATGTTGTATACTTATTTATCTTATTATTACTATAAATTACTAAAATTTTATCAATTATGAAATTTTTTTTAAAAAACCAATAAAAATTATATATACCTAAAAAAAGTTGATAAAAATAAAACTCTTAAGCTTCTATGTAGATATATGTTTACTAATCCTCAAAATTAGCAAAAGTTAAAATGGCATTGTGGCTAGCAAGAGTATCTACTGTAAAGTTTGTACAGGTTCGAATCCAAACACTTGAAAATTTTTGTACATGTTATATAGTGTTGCAATATGGGCTTGGTCGGTTTGGGCTGATCTATGGATTTTATTAAAACGGTTGGTTCAGACGGTTTTTGATTGATTTTATTGGTTCTTGACCGGTTCATATGCTTTTCGATCAAAATGTGCAAATCAGCCCAACTCTCTATCCGGTTTGTTGGGATCTAGGCCGAGCCGATTTTAATATCTATGATTGAACCTCTTTTGAAATTTTATAATTTGTTATGTCTAAATACTCATCAAAAATATATTCTTTCTTAATTGGACGATCTTTACTAATTGCTCCATTTTCGTTTTGAAATTTTTTATATTAGAATCTAATTTCGTCACACTTCAAGTCCGCCATAAATATATCGAATATGATGTTAACAAATTATCCTCTTGGAGCATTAAAATTGATGTGTGAAATATTGTTGATCTCAATGTATTTAAATATATTATCTTTCGAACTTCTAGTTCGAATTTTTTAATGAGGATTTAAATAATGATACATTTGTACGTTATTTCCAACTTCTTAATTCCTCTCTCCCATGCTGAGAAAATTGCGCATTGTAAATGTATCGTCCATTTGAGGAAAAAAAATCAAACTAAGTATTTCTTCTCGACATTTTTTACTTTTCATTTTAGTACATTGTGATGGATTAATTTTACATATATTACAGTATTGAAATAATTTGATAAAAAAAATTAGATTGTGACCATAAGCCAAGTTATAACTGGAAGAACTGTGATATTGGCATGATGCGTAATAACATTTCCTAAATAAAAAGAAAAGTTCTTTCTCAATTGAATTAATTGGAGTCGTTTGACAAGTAATAATGTTAACTCATTTATCGAAATTTCAATTAACACTTATTAAAATATTGAGATTTATGATCACCATTATTAATAAGACATACCGTCTTAGTTGTATAATGTGAAAATTATGCTCATAATTTTAGCATAATTTCGTAAACTTCAGGTTGTGAACACAGTACACCATACAATCATCTAATATTTGTATCAAAACTATTAGATACAAATAATAGCTAGGTGGTCAACGTGGAGACGATGGGATCTCACTTATCACCATAATTAAATTACAAGAATAAAGGGAATTCAACCCCTATTTTAGCTAGTGGCTAGTGATCAATTTTCGTGAAAGAGAACAAACATCATACATGATTTCATTTGATTGAAAAACTTCTAGTTCTTCATTGAATATCCATTTTGATTCTTTTAATTTTGCATCGTTAATTCAATGATGGTCCAACTGGTAATACTAGAATAAAATTATTTTTGGGTCAACGAACTTCAGGTTTATGATATGCATTGTATCGGATAACTTTAAAAATAAGCAAATTTAAATTTACTAGAATAAAGTGTATCTTCAATATTTAATTTTTGTATTATTTGATAAAATAGTATAAGCTCTTTTGAAATCTTCAACGATATTCAATGCATCTGATATTATATTAACATTATTTTTTACTAATGTTTATTCATAAAATACTTCTTGTCTTGAACAGTACACGTAATTGCATTATCAACTAAACAGATATCTAGATAATATATCTTAAATCTTATTAGTATTTCAAAATTTATGTTTTTTTCTAAAACAATTAGGAGCAATAAATTAAATTCTTCTTGAATATTAATAAAATAAGAAATTAGTTCCTTTAAAAATTATAACACAGTTTGAGTCGTTCAATTTGTGTTTCTTTGACAACACAACAAGATACATATTATTTTGGACGTATGTTATTTTGAGAGCATGTTATATTTTATTATTGTTTCTTCAATAGTAATATATCAATATTTTTATGGAATATTGGAATCATAGTGCCATGCTCTCTAATAGCAAAAACAATTTAAAATAAGAATTTGCTCTTGAGGAATAAAAAAACACAATTTTTAATTATACTCTCCAAGAGAAAGTAAAATATAATTAGAATATGAATAATAATGTGCTACTTCAGGAGCAACAACAAATTATTATTTAAAAACATTTACTTTTCATGAGTATATATTCTATGAGAATATAATATTTATAGAGTTATACTTTTTCAGGAGTAATATGTCAATATTTTTTTAAAATATTGAAAAACATAATTTATGCTTTTTAGGAGCAAATAATATTCTTTCAAAATATTAATTATAATGTTGTACTACTTTAATAACGTCCAGAGGCTTGTCACTTTGGCTTTCCCCATCAATTTAAGGTTTAAAAATGAGTATCCACAAGTATTTAATCAGGTTAAAAATATTAATTACTATACAAACAGAATATGATATAAAAATTAATTACTAAATAGATAGGATATGAATTTGTATGCAAAATTAATTACCAAACATGCATTAGGACAGATATGCATTAAAAAAGGTAAAATGTAATAATCATGGATCATGTTTATAAAACTTAGCATTTAACTTTGGTAGAGAATCAGAAACCACAGACATTTGTTATATAAACATCGGCTAAAACCAAAGAAGCCATACAGCGGACTAGCATTTAATTGTTTATAAAAAAAAAAAAATATTGCAGCTACAGAAAATTGATTTGGCAAAATAGATTACAAATAAAAAAATATTTTACACGCATTGATTGCCACATAATTGATTACAATAAACAAGTATATTAGGGTTGCATAAATTAATTGTCACAGAATTATGGAGGCGGAATACGAAAATGCATATATAAAAAATTCATACGCCACCAAA
Organism: Olea europaea var. sylvestris; assembly: GCF_002742605.1. Lineage (NCBI taxonomy): Eukaryota > Viridiplantae > Streptophyta > Magnoliopsida > Lamiales > Oleaceae > Olea > Olea europaea. Next base: position 124,117 of record NW_019228115.1, read on the forward strand.
TTAAATTCGGTAACCATGACAGATGATTATGCTTATAAAAATTACTACCTTTCCAATTAATTCAGTTCCATTTTGAGAGATTCATGCTTTCCTTACAAGAAATTGCGTTTTTTTTTCTTTTTTACCTAAATGTGGTTGGAGATTTCAAAATAGAACGAAGAATTTTGCTAATTCGAATTGCTAGAATTTCATGCTGATAACACATTATAAAATAGAGAGAAAAGAGAAAAAAAAAATACAGAAAATTCAATAAACTTATTGTTTTATTAAGATCCAAAGCCCCATATTTATAGGGAAGAATTAGGGTAATAACAATCATAATGACTAGAGCTATAAGAGTATAAAAGTTATTTATAAATACTATTATATTTATAACACTTCCAAGTTTTTTTTAGTACTCGCTATGGAAAAAACTCTACTTAGAAATGAATTCATGTTTTGATAAAAAAAATACTTGCTTAAAGTTGATCACGAGTCAATGCTATTTTAGTACAATAAAGTTATACTTGAATACTGGACTGTAGTCATTTCATCTTCTCGCTCTCCTTGCACCCACAACGTGGTCCCTATCACCTATCCCATCTAAACTGCATCACCTAATGCTCGCACTATGTCTTTTCCTTCTTCTCTTGATGCATTATGTGCTATCCTCTTCTCCCTTGCACTTCCCTCCCCCTCCACCTATTGCACTATGTTGCTCTTCTTGCCCCTCTCCCAAGCGCAATATGTATTTCTATCTTTTTGTGTTTGGCTTCTTTTGCGTAGTCGTTTTTGTTTTCTTTCTTTTTTGGGTCATCATAGTCGGTCAATGAGTTAAAAAAAAAAAAAAAGAGGCACAGAATGATTTTGATCAAATTGGGGGTCGTCTTGACCAAATGAGTGTCCATTTAATAATAAAATGTGTATTTTTTAAAAAACTGTTAGCATATTTGTTATTGTTCGAACGTAGGATTCATAATTTTTAATCACTTTTCACCACCCACATCCAATTTGGACTCATGCACCATAATCGTCAAAAATGGAAGTTACCAAACATAAACTAAGATCATCCTCCCCCACCACCCCATGATTGAAGCCAAGGCAAGAATGCGGTGAAAGGTGTTTAGCAATCTGGATCGAATGTTTTCTCTATCTCTAAAAGGGTTCGACTTGAAGGATCCCTTCCCAAGAATGCCACGTCAAATTCTCTCCTTTCTCACATTGCTTTTTGTTACTTGAATGAATTGGAAATAGAATTTATTTATTCATCGATGCATGTATGTTGTACGTGGATTTTGGCATGTTATGTGCACATGCGTGTCCTATCAACATATTCAAAATTTTTTATTTTTCTATTTTTTGAAATCTATGTTTGGGATATTTTGCCATCGTCTATACAAACAGACAAGCCTTATTTTAATATATATTTAATTCATTTACATATATTATTGTTAAAAGATTTTAGTATTACAAGTATAGTAAGAAAATAATTTTAGACTAATATATTACCAGATAATATATATTTTAAAACTTGGTGAATTTACTATTTTTTCTTGCAACAAAAACAAAATAATGAATAATGAATCTATAGAGAAAAAATAGGAATCGTTGTAAAATTTATCAATTAATAAATTTTTTTTCAATTAATTTATTTTTTAGTAAAACATATCAATTTTAAGCTAATTTATGATTAAAAAATATAAAATTTAAAGTTGGTAAAAAAAAGAAAAAGAAAAAGAAATCATTGTATATCTCCACCAATCGTATCGAAATCATTCATACATAATAAGTCATTGTCGCTCATATCATCTATGTACTTACCATAATCATTTATAAAAATACTCCAACAAATATAAATACCAAAATCAATATTGATTAAAATAAAACTAGTAGTAAATATTGAGAATTACAAAGTTCATAGTCAATATATAAAAAGAACACAATCCTACATTATAAGCTCAAAATACTCAGTCCGACTAATTAGGCAAATCAAAGAAGTTCTAAGATAGGTCCTCTCCTAATTTTTGGCATCTTTATAAATGTTATCCTGAAAACTGCATCCTTAAAAGCTTTTATTGCTTTCATATAAACCTCGTTGGACACTCCTTCCATGTTGTTTAAGATGTTGAAACACACCATATTTGAATAAGGATCTGGACTAATGACTTCACTAGTGCCCTTGTGATTAGATGATTTTTCTTGAATGTGCGCAAGCTTTTCTCTAAGGTATAGCATCCTTATTTCTGTTTCCTCATTCCTCATACTAACAGTAGATGACCATTGAGCCATACATTTCTCAAGTTTTTCTCTTTTATTGATTTTAGGTTCCTTATGTCGATGTTTGTTAGGTGGAGTATCATCACGTTGACGAATATTTGAAACTTCATCGTCATCATTCTCCACATGTACATGCACTCCCCTGCTCAAAAACTCATCTTCTACCCGTCTTTCTTCCTCTGAAGTTGGAGGAAGCTAACTAGAAACATGGCCCAGACTTTCAGTAACTGTAGTCCCGCTAAAATCTCTCCAAGCAATTCGTAATGCCTATATCCTTCCCTCCTAAATGTCTTATAGTCGCTCTTGTTTATCTACAATATAAAAAAAACCTACATTAATAGTGAAGCAAAATGTTAAACAAAAAATGATATCATAAATAAGTAATGCTAAAAATTTTCTTTTACAACACAAATCATGAAAAAAAGTTGCCAAACTTCTTCTGTGGCATTCACTTGGTTGGTATTTGGATCCCATGTAACACCCGTATGCCCTAAAAGGTCATAGAACAAGCGATGCATCTTACGCAAACGATTCCACTTACCCTTCAATTTCTCTATCCCGTAAACAGATTTTGTGGCAACAATCATATCTTGATTGATCTTGCCCCAATCGTCTTTTGTGAACGTTGAACATTGCAACTTCCCAGCTCGTGGCTCGTCCAAAAAAAAAAAAATTATTTCAGTGACCAGAACGATCACTGAACTTCCGTTCGGTCACTTTTGACCAAACGGTCATTGAACTTTGCTTTGTCAGTGATCGTTTTGGTCCCTGATAATTTTTTTTCAAATTTCATTTTCTTCCTATAAATACCCATCAATTACAACATTTTTTCTGACCAAACTTACTATCAATCTCTTATTCTCTACTATACTCTCTACAACTCAATTATTATCAATATTATTCATTCATTCATTCATTCTCATTTCTATACTCTTCTACATTTTATATTCATATCATTAAATTATAATCTTGATTTTACAATATAGTTTCTACACTACTACATAATCTTCATTAATTTCTCAATTCTACTTCACTTCTTTTTCTTCAACATTTAATTTCAATTAATCACAAATGGATTCACGCTCATTTATTGAAAATTTGTTCGATGTCGGAGTCGGAAATGAAGCAAATGTGTCCCATAATCAATATGGGAATCAATATGGGAATGAGTTTGCCGGTCTAAATGAAGTACCCATTCCAGAAAATATTAAAGATTACAATGTTCATGAAAGTAGTCATCAAATTAATTTGGATGACGTTGATGCTGAGGCTCCAATTGATTTGGAATAGGATGATGAACCTGTTATTGAAATTCCCGATGCAAGAGGGAAGAGAAAGGTAAAGAAGCATGCAAAATGTTGAGATCATTTTAAATTGGTTCAAACTGGTCGTATGGTCGATGGAATTCCAGAAACCAAAGCAGTATGTAAATACTGTCAACAACGATTAGCTCATCAAAAAGGCATTGGAACCACCCACCTCAACCGTCACTACAAAGCATGTACGGCCAAACATGGTCTTCTTCCTGCTGGTCAAACGCAACTACAATTTGGTACTTCAGGCAGCGGTGCTACTACTACTACGCCACTTAATACGTGGATGTATTCGAAGGAAAGAACTCGAACAGGAATGGTGAAGTACATTGCTGGATCTGAGTTGCCACTAGCACAAACGGACAACCAACATTTCGTTACATTTGTCAAAGAATGTCTTCAACCGAGGTATGCTGGGGTAAGTCGAAATACTCTTCGTTCTGATACAATAGAATATTTTTTAAATGCAAAGAAAACATTGATTGCCGATTTAGAAAAATATGGGGGTGTAATATCTTTAACTTCGGATTTATAGGAAGGGATTAATAAAAGATGTTACATGGCTGTAACTGCACACTATATAGACCCACTTTGGATCATGCATAAAAAAATAATTGCTTTTAAAATTATTGAGTACCCGCACAATGCTCCCAATATATTTAGTGCTATTATGAACGTTATTAGAGAATATAAATGCGAGAATAAAATTCGTTCTTTTACGTTCGACAACACTAATGTAAATAAGCCTGTTATCGAGAAATTGCAAAAAGTACTTCAACCTGAATTTGGTGGTTTTTTATTTCATATTCGATGTGTATGTCATATTTTAAATTTAATAGTACAGATGGTTTAAAACATGTTAAGGATGAAATTCAACGAATTAGGGATGCACTAATTTATATTACTATTTCACATAGTAGAAAACAAGCATTTGAGGACTTTTATGCCGAACATGGGGTGTCGCATTCAAAAACTTTTATTAGTGACGTAGCGCATAGATGGAACTCCACATATTTATTATTAAAATCATGTGAAGGTTTCGAACATTTAATTACTGAATTTTATAACAGTAGGCATTTTAGAGACGACGAGGAAACTGTTTTGATTGAGTCCGATTGGATTTTAGTTACTAAAATTAAACATTTTTTGAAAAGTTTTTATGATGCTACAAATATTTTGTCTGGTGTTTATTATCCTACTAGTTGTATGGTCCTTCAACGTCTTTATCTAGTTGCTAGGACTTTTGATAGATTTAAAAATGACCCCGATTTTAGTTCAGTTATAAATGTCATGGAATTAAAGTTTAGAAAATATTGAGAAGACTTGCCCATTTTATTTCCGTTAGCATGCATCATGGACCCCCAATATAATTTATCTGGTACTAAATTTATAATTGAGCGAATGTCAGAATCTTTAACTTTTAACATACCTATTACCTATAGGAATTTGGAAGCAACTTTATCTGAAATGTATGTAATATATGCTTCACGAATGGGTACACAAGTTACTCGTGTACCCTTCGGCTCTACAAGTACTCCTCCCACTAATTTAGGAGATGACGACGCTGAAATTTTAAATTTATTTGAAGGTATGAACTCATATAGATATGGTCAAATTGGAAATGCATATGATTCCTCCAGTCATAGTAGTTTGTCTTCTACTGCATGTACTAGTCAAAATGCGTTGCCTGCTGAATTACTTGATTACTTTAATCATAATTGGCCTAGTAACAATGCATTAAGGAAAAATTTAGAAGAAGTAGTTGACTTCTGGCGAAAGTATGAACGCCGATGGCCAATAGTTTCTGCAATGGCAAAAGATCTACTAACACCTCCGGTTAGCACTGTAGCTTCGGAATCTGCTTTTAGTGCAGGATCTAGGGTTCTCTCTGATATTAGGAATCGACTAAAAGAAGATATTTTGGAAGCATTAATGTGCGTAAAGGACTGGCAAGATGCTCATTTTCGACTGCAAAATAAATATGCCGAAATTGCATGTAGTCAAGTAAGTGATATTTAGTTTAATCATATTTATGACGAATTTTTATTTAATACCTTTATAATTTTTTAAAAAAAATTGTACACATAACAAGTTGTTCGTTTACAATTTTTAACTTCGCCTACTCGAAATAAGAACTATTGAAGTAGCCGGTCCCAAACCAGGATAAAGGAGGAGGGTTTATATTTTATTATTTTTATTATTTTAAAAAGGAAAAATATTTGGAAAAATCATTTTACAATTTCTCATATCATATTTAATTTTATCATTTATAAAATAATGATTTTCAATCAATATGTTTTCTTCAAAATAAACTTGAAAATTAAAATATATTAAAATATATTAACTAAAAATTATTTATAACTTATAAG
>NW_019228115.1:130737-146100 GCF_002742605.1 Olea europaea var. sylvestris
AAAAAAAAAAAAAAGGGTTTCCAAGCAAGTTTTGAGGAATATTACGTACCTGCTCGCCAGATTGTAGGACCTCGTCGGAGTGGTGCCGGACGGAGGACGTCGTCGTGCGGGCTGATTTGGAGAAGGCGTCGAGTGAAGTGAGAGAGGAGAGAGGAATCGTGAGAAAAGGGCCAAGTTTCTATTGTTTTGAATAGAATTTTTATTGTAGTGTGTTTTCAGCGCCTTTTGAGTGTTTTGGGCATTTTGAGCATTTTCAACTAAAAACATCGAAAATGAAAAAAAAAAAAAACCGTTCTCCATTTTCAGTTATAAGTTTTTTCTTGTTTTTCGAAATGCATTTTTAGAAATGACGTACCAAACGCGTTTTGGGCGTTTTCGAAAACTAAAAAGAGAAATGGCTGGAAAATGGAAAAGGGAATGCCCTCTAAGTATTTTGTAAATAGCTAGCTCCAACATTCTATTAAACTATTTTACCATTTGACACATTTTACGCACAAGTGGATAAGATTTCAAAATTATTTTCTGATTATCCAATCGAACCGACTACTCTGATTTAATTCTTGTAACATTGTTCAAAACAATAAAAACACGTAATTGTAATCATTTTTAAAGTGTTTCTAAGTTTTTGATAATGTGAAGATCTGTATGTTTAGAAATAAAATTAAATTTATTTGTTTCATTTTCAAGATATTCTTTATTATCCGGACTATAAATTATTGGTTGGATTTGTTTGGGGGATTTTTATGTCTGTTGCATGGAATTCTGATTGAAGCAACATGGACCTAGTTGTATAAATTATGATAGGATAGTGTCTCCCAGATATCGTGCCCACCAAATCCTCTGGTGAAATATGCAATCTTGGCTTTAAAAGGGGGAAGAATTGGCATTTTGAATGACCTCAAATTTGTTATTGGGCTCAAGTGTAATTAGAGTCTCTTTTTATAGTCTCTCCAAAATTGAGTCAATCATGCCTGATTAATAACTTAAAAACCTACCAAATTGGCCGGTTTAACCGTAAACCGGTGAACTGATAGCCTTTTTTTTTTTTTTCTTTTTTTCGTTTTTTTTAAGGGTTCACAGTTTAGAAAACCCATAGAGAAAAATTGGATAACGTACTCCTTTTATAGATGCACCACTCTCAAATAGTTTTATAAACTTCCAATGTGGGATGATACATTTTATAGATGCACTTCTTTCCAATGGTTTCATAAACTTCTAATATGAGATAGTGGCATAACAAAAATGTTAACAAATTATAGAATAATGAATCTAATTAACAAATTATTAATATGAAAATTTAAAAAAAAAAATTATTGTTTTCATTGTATTTTATTATTTTTGTATGTATTTATTTCATCCAATTCGACCCCGATTAAACTTTTAACCCTTGACCTTTTTTGGGTCGATGACAAGGTCAATTTTCAAAATATTGTTGCTAACTCCTAGTAGTCGTGCTAATATAAAGGCGATTGTTCTCCATTTCAATTCTTGCTGATGACTACTTGTATTAAAGCTTATAGAATTTGCAAACTATCGCTTGAATGTTGTATTCCATTGTACTTTGTAACAACAATTGTTTATATAATTGCTTGAATTAGTCATATTTTCAATTCTCGTATGGTTATACATCTTTCGTGTTCCTAGCTCAAGATACATGACGCACATCTTACGTTGAGAGCATTGATTTTCCTTATTAGTTATCTAGGATCAATGATACACCATAAATGAAATTTATGTGCGTCTCGCAAGCTACTTTAAATCTTGGCATTGGTTCGGTGCATTTTGTTTTTGAATCAATCAAGCATGGGGACTCGTACATTTTAAGCTTTACTTGGTATGTCATAATAGTATTATCACGTCGAAGATAATTTCATATGTTGATTCTTCCTATAATTAGCTCATATTTCTAATTAATTACTTGCATTTAATGATGTAAAATCATCTATTTTGGTTAGATCACTTGCTTGAGACTCCATCAAAGTTAACGACTGAATAATTTAGTCAATCTTATAATCTATTAACTTCGATCTTATTATTGAACTTGTCAAATTTTGAATTTGGCTTAAAATTGACTCGAGGGGACTCGTACCTATAACATTGGGTGTTTTTTAAAATCTTGTATATTTCTACGTACTCGCTTCAACTTTTTAACAATTACTTGTTTCCAAAATAACCTAATATCTTTTAGGAAACAAATAATACACACAAATGCTGTCGACTTGAGTTTCATTTAAATTAAATTATATAAATATAGTTGCTCCATATCAACTTTCATAACAAATAAATAAATAAGTTCTTGCCTAAGATCACCAGACATTTCACATCAAATATGGTGCAGGTTAATTTGGCCAAGTTATAAAAAATTAAAATGTAAGTAGGCAGGTTAAGAAATAAATAAATTAGTAGACAAAATATAAAATAGTATAAATTATCATTACCTTACTATCAAAATAAAAATATATTTTTACTCGAAAGTAATAATAAAGTAACAACTAAAGCATATTGAAAATGTGAATCATTTAAAGTAATTTATAAGCTTAGTTAAGCACGCCTCAACCCATTTATGTTCTATAGCTTCTATGAATCATGAGAACTTTTATGTCCCTATCGAAAGCGAAATGCTACCAATACAAAGACTCACTCAATCACGTTTAAGTTAGGTATAACAAATTATTAAAATCTTTTGATCACATTCTATAGTCTATAGATTATATCTATTCCATGCTATCTAATGTTTAATCCGAAATCAATTTAATTAGTAACCATCTAATTTGTACACATATTTGATAATGACTCGAGACTTAAAATTCTAAATATTAGTGTTTAGATACTATATCGAGTCACTTAAAAATTTAGACTGTTGAGCGAACGATAATTTTTTTGTTCTTGCATCTGTGTCGTTAAAATAATTTTTATGGTATTTGCAAATTTATATAATAAATAATACAAAATTAAGGCCTTTTAAGTATACTAGTCAAAGTTAAACGTCCATTGCACGTTATTCTAAAAAAACTTTATAAGTGATGTAAAAGTAATATTTAGTGCCAATTTTTCAGAGGATTTGATTAGTCTCAGACAAATAAAAGAAAATGAAATTTAGCATAGAAATCTAAGAAAAGAAAATTGTATTCAAATTGTATTCTCAAAACTCAATTTCTACGATTCAAATTTTTTGTAATGATGAAATACTATAAATTAGCAATCTTTTTATATTGTATTTGATTCAGAAAAATAAATTGTTTCTACACAAATTTAAACACTCATTAAAATTTTTAGATGCATGAATATGAATAAATTTATCTATAATAACTTTAGATTCATGTTCAAGATTCATTGAGTGAAAATTCATTAAATCTAGATTAATGTGAATATTAATTAATTGAGAATTAATAACACAAATTTCATATATGACAATAATTATGTAATATTTATTACATATCGAAAAATGAAAAGTAAGGAATTATCGAAATAATTGAATTGTATGGAGGTTAAAATCATCCCAAAAATGATTCTCCATTAATGTGATATTTTAAAATATTAAAGTTGAACATGCATTGCACGTTATTCTAAAAATATTTATAAGTAATGTAAAAATAATATTTGATATCAATTTGTTGATAGATTTGATGAGTTTCAGACAAATTAAACAAAATAAAATTTAGTATAGAAATTTAAAAGAATAAAATTATACTCAAATTGTATTCTCAAAATTCAATTTCTACGACTCAAATTTTTTGTAATGATGAAATACTATAAATTAACAATCTTTTTATATTACATATGATTCATAAAAATTAATTGTTAATACACAAATTTAAACATCTATTAAAATTTTTAGATATATGAATATGAATAAATTTATCCATAATAACCTAAATTCATGTAATTCAGTATTCATCAAGTGAAAATTCATTGAATCTAAGTTAATGTGAATGTTAATTAATTGAGAATTAATAACACAAATTTCATAAATGACAATAATTATGTAATATTTATTACATATTACTAGGGCGGGGCAAATCTCTCGAATCAACCCACACCTGAACCGAATTGAATCGAACCCGATGGTTCTTGTCAAATTAAATATTCGAACGGGTATCTGAATTGAGAACCGATGGGTACGGTTCGGTTCTCGGTTCTAGACCAAGAACCGAAAAATCGAATAAGAACTGAATCTTTCTAATTTTTTTATATATTGAGTAAATCAAATTATTTTAATTTTAATTTGAACAAGGTAGTGTACTAGTCTATAGCATTCCAAAACCATTGAATGTATCATTAGTTATATTTATATAATATTGTTATAAATGTTAAAAAACTATTATTATTATATTTTTTTATTTTTAGCCAACTGAATTGAAATGCCAAAATATTGTTTAACTCCTTATTGGACCACAAATTTATAGAGGACAATTACAAAGATATTGTTGTAAACTTCCAATGTGGGATAAGTGAATTATTTTTACCAACGGATAATCCATTTCTAATTACCAACGAAATATCTGTTGCTGAAAGATCAAAATGTTAAACGGTTATATTAGACACGAAATATCCGTTGGTAAAAAGATATCATTTTTACTAACGGATAATTCATTTCTAATTACCAACAGAATATCCGTAAGTAAAAGATCAAAATGTTAAATGGTTATATTAGACACGGAATATTCGTTGGTAAAGAGATATCATCTTTACCAACGAAAAATCTATTGCTAATTATTGTAGCCAAAAGTGAATTACTTTTACTAACGGATAATCCGTTTCTAATTACCAATGGATGCAATCCATTGGCAATATTCGGTACATCACCTACGGAATATCCAACATCCGTTGGTAATATTCGGTACATCACCTACGGAATATCCGTTGGAGGAAGATTCAAATGTTAAACGATTACATTAGGCACGAAATATCGGTTGGTAAAGAGATATCATCTTTACCAACGGAAAATTCGTTGCTAATTATCGTAACTAAAAGTGAATTACTTTTACCAACGGATCCGTTGGTAATTTTCCGTAGGTGAAAAGCTGTTTTTTAGTAGTGTATCGAAAAATGTTTTGTAAGGCATTATTAAAATAATTGAATTGTAGAGATGTTAAAATCGTCCAAAAAATGATTCTCCATAGATGTGATATTTTAATATATTATAGATAATTGAATTCACTAGGCTAAAGGGATATGAAATTCTATTCGTTTACGTGTCTCAATCATGATCGTTGAAAAGTCGGTCACTCTCTCTTGTGAAGTGTCCATTTTGCCCCTCTCTAGTCACCACTCATCAAAGGCATTACAATCAAATCCGGTCCGTTCGACGATGATCATCACAAATTTTCAAATTTGAACAAGGGTATTTTCAAAACAGATTGGTTGTAGTTATGATTTAACTGACAAAATCAGTGTTAGATGATTCAATGACCTAAAAAGCACCTCTAATGTATTTTATGGATTATAATCTATAATTATATACAACAGATAAATAAAAAATGTGATAGGTACCACCTATATATTTAATGAAACAGATGAACGAGACAGAAATTAAACTTTTGTATTGATTGAATCTGCAGTTCGAGATGCTGCAACTCTCCATAATATGACTCCACTCACTATTTTTGCATTTCGATTTTCTTTTAACTCTCTCCTATTTATAAACTACTTGTAACTGATTCTTCCTCCCATTTTACCCATCTAACAGAGTTTTTTGAAGTCCCAGTCTTCTTGATCCTTCTAGAATATGTTTATTTATTTAACTGGGGCCCATCAATTACCCCTACTATTTCAATCACCTTGTCCTCAAGGTGGAAAGTATACTTGATTGTTGTTATTGCCCCATCAATTGAAACCTAACTCGTTCAGCTTCTTCTTGCTTGAACCTAATTCTTCAAGCTCTCCATCGTTGGTCATAACTTCTTTGTCTGTTGTCTCTTCCAACTCACTAATTACCAGAACTTGTAGTTCCTTATTTTTGCACTTGTGTCCAATTGTAAATTTCTCATCACAATGATACCATAAGCCTTTTTCTCTTTTTGCCCGAAACTCTGTACCTGTAAGTTATTTGTAGGGGGTAGGATATTTGGTAAAGTGGTTTGGACGGGTTGGGAGAAAATTTACAGGTGCTATTAGTTTGTTAACTGGGATAGGAAGTTGGGTTAAGAGTAGGGGTGGATTTGGATTGTGAAAGGGGATACTCTTGGGTTTAAATGGGTCAGCAGTCCATTGGGCTTGTTGGGTTATTATGTTCCAGTCCTCTCCCATTTTGACTATCTCCATAATATGCTCATGCCTAATGGTCTTAGTAAATGTACTTCAGCCCTTATCTCAGACTTTATACTAGGGGTGTAAGCGGTCCGGTTTTACTGATTTTTGACATATTTTCGAATCAAACTGTTTAAAACGGTTTGAGAAAAACTCAAACCTAAACCAAACCATTTTGAACGGTTTGAAAAAAACTCAAACCTAAACCCAACGGTTTGGTCCGATTTCGTCATATTTTTTTTGCCCGTCTACTTTTATGTCTTTAATTCATTGAATTCAATATATATTTATATCTTACTAGTAATGAATCTAAAACAAACTAAGCCCCTATTTGAACCAAATTTTTGGGATAAAAAAATGAAAATTTGCACCGTTATCCCACAAGTCCAGTCGCCTTTGTTGACCTGCTGTTTCATGTGTGGGACCCAGCCTCCTCTCCAACAGTCAATTTTCTCATTATGATGATATGAAAAATGTGACTCAAACATGAGCTAAATATATCTACTATAAATTTAAATACCAACTAAATCAAAGTGAAATCACAATAAACTAAAACATAGTTTTTTTTCACCTTTTTAGGCTAATGACGATACAATAATGTTACAATAAAAGTCTACTAAACTACATATAAGGCCCAAAAAATATAATGATGTCCAACAAGATCCCTTGATCATCATATCTGAAAAAAATGATACCAATTAAATAAAGAGAATAACCACCCACAATAATAAAGCAATTGTTTATAACATCTAAATATAACAATTACACAACTTGACGTTTGTATGATGTTACGAAATATATTTAATTTCAGATTCTTACTTTAATTTGCTCCAAAAAAAATATTGATCTAAAACTTTATTCATAACAAATATTATCACCGAAGGTCTAGAATCTCTTTGTCTCCGATTTGGTATAATGGACTTCAATTCAACTTTAAAGAGGCGTGAAAAATCTGAAAAAGAAGTGTGGTGACGGTGGCTCAAGACTATGTTGGGAGTCGACTGAAGTTCATCTAAATTTTGAAGAGGAAAAATGTTTTTGATAGATTATGTTAGTCTTGAAATTATTAGGTATATATATTAGTATTATTGGATAATAATAATAATAATAATAATAATAATAATAATAATAATAATAATAATATATCTGTATTAAAAAATTAGAAATTGACAAAAATACCCACAAATGATAAAACTATTGAATTTTACATATTTGGATGAATTTTCAAAAAAATTCATCTTTTTCATTTTTTCATTTTTATATATTTTTTCACTGGTCCGGTTTGATTTTAAACCGCAATTAAAATTCTCAAACCTAAACCAAACCATTTTGACCGGTTTGGTTTGGGTCAAAACCATTTCGTTGACCAGCTCCACGTGGCACCAAACCGACGGTTTCTAAAATGCAGTTTAGGTTCGATTTTCCGGTTTTGCGATTTTTGCTTACAACCCTACTTTATACCATTTGAGAAATTGCTTTAAAAAAACTCCCCATATATCTTTGTTAATGGTAATGCCAAGGTTTCAAATCATTGACGATATTCTCTGACTGTGAAGCTCTGTTGCAGGGATAAAAACTGAGCACAACCCTTCTTGCGAGGGTCAAAACCTATGTAGCAGACCTTCACTTCTTCCCAATTCTTCATTGGCCTGCGATTATCCTCCCATTTGAACCAGGCCAAAGCCTCACCGTCGAAGCATATAACAGCAGCCTCTACCTTTTGCTCCTCTGCCATTCTATTGATGCTGAAATATCGTTCTACATGAAAGACCCACTCATCCGGTTCAAATCCCTCAAATACTGGCATCCAACCTTCTTATGCGAGGCTCTATTCTCCAATCTCTCCTTGACCTTCTTCAACTGCGTTGGCTGTGGCTGGCCTCATTTACGTTAGCCCGGAATCAGCTTGTGTCACTGGTGAATTCCCCATAGCTGGACCCTTCTCTTTATTGTCCATTTCCTGATTTTCCTAGGTATACATCAGCATATCAAACTTCTCCACCATGCTAGAGTGCATTAGCAGGATCTCCGACCGCAACGATTCCAAGCCGATTTGAAGCTCCTGGTGGTTTCTGTCTACTTTCTTCTCTAACTTCTCCACCCTATTAGTCAGAATCATGGTTGAGTTTTTGTTGATTTTGGATGCTCTGACATGACTTTGATAAGTACCACCTATGAATTTAATGAAACGGATGAACGGTATAGAAATTAGACTTTTGCATTAATAGAATTATGTATTACAGCAAGAAAAAAAATACAATCAGTGTTAAAATTTTAGTTGTTCAAAATAGTAGTAAAAAAAATAAAAATTTTGGGTTTAACCATGCAGCCGCATGGGTTAAGCCCATGCGGCTGCATGAGGCCCTCCCATTTGCAGTATAACCATGCGACTGTCCCATGCGGTCGCATGGTTATATAAAGTGACCGTTGGGGATTCATTTTTTACCCTTTTTCTTTTGAATTTGGTGCCTTTTCAACATAATTTTGCACCATTTCGTGGGAACCCTTCAAAGTCTATAAATAGGTGTTCCAATTGCAAAGAAAAACACTCTTGAGAAAATTAAGAAATCCACCACAAAATTATTCTCCCAAATTATCACATAATCAATCCTATATCTATTTTCACTTGTTCTTTGTGAAATATACACTTTGCTTTTGATATTCTTCACACAAAGGCTTGTTTAATCCTACAAACTATTTGCCGGAATTCCTCAAAAGCATTGGAAAGGGGGCAAATAATGTTTGAAGATAGTATTATCATTTTTGTGTTCAAGCCTCTTATTATATCTATATTCTTTTATTACCAATTTTCCTCACTTTATTGCTTTAAATTTCCAACAAACTCAAACGTTATTGTGCATTTATTGCAATGGAGTCGGAATCTACTATTGCTACTATCAAAATGATGAATCAAGATCTGGTGCGTTTGGATAGATTTGATGGTGCAAACTTTACAAGATGGCAAGACAAACTCAAGTTTCTTCTAACGGCGTTGAAGATATTCTACGTGCTTGGTTCAAAATTGGAACCCATTCCCGATGCAACTGACAAGGACACCGAAGAAATTCGCATAGAAATGAAGAAACGAGAAGAAGATGAATTGATATGCCGTGGGCACATTCTAAATGCATTGTCCGATCGACTATATGATCTCTACACAAACACTACTTTGGCTAAAGAAATCTGGTATGCATTAGAAAGCAAATACAAAGCCGAGGAAGAATGTACTAAAAAGTTTTTAATAACTAAATATTTTGATTTTAAAATTTTAGACAATATACCTTTATTGCCTCAAGTACATGAGTTACAAATAATTGTGAACAAATTGAAAGTGGTAAAAATTGAACTTCCCGAAACTTTCCAAGTGGGAGCAGTTATTGCTAAACTCCCTGGTTCTTGGAGAGGATATAGGAAGAAAATTCTTCACAATTCCGAAGATTTTTCTTTAGAAGACATATATAAACATCTTCGCATTGAGGAAAAATCAAGGGCAAGAGATAAGATTGAGAATTCTTATGATGAAAGCCAATGCCGTGGACAATGTGGACAACTCCAACAAGTTCAAAAAGAAAGGGAAATTTCTTGGTCCTAGAAAGGATCAAGGAAAATTCAAAAACAAAGCCAAAGGACCGTGCTATGTTTGTGGGAAACCGGGACACTATACTAAAGATTGCAGGCATATGAAACAACATAAGAAGGAAGGACAAGTGAACTCTGTTGATGAAATTATTACAACAGTGAGTGAAATCAATGCAATCCAAGGCAAAGTTCCGGGTTAGTGGTACGATACATGCGTTACAATCCATGTATGTTATGATAAGTCTCTCTTCAAAACTTATCATGACATTGAAGACAACCAAGAAATACAAATGGGAAATAAAGGAAGATCAAAGGTGATCGGTAAAGGAAATGTTGAACTCCTTTTCACTTCGGGAAAGAAGATCACTTTGACAAATGTCCTGCATGTACCGAAAATGAATAGGAACTTAGCAAGTGGTGTACTCTTGGGAAAACCCGGGATTAAATCTGTCTTTGAATCTGGAAAACTTGTATTAACCCATAGTGGGCATTTTGTTGGAAAGGGCTATTCCACCGAAGGAATGGTCAAGCTATGTACTGTTGAGGATAACTCAAATAAAATTAAATCTTTTGCGTATGCTATCGATTCATTTAAATTATGGCATGGTAGATTAGCACATATGTTAGTACTATGAAAAGAATGATTAAATGTGGATTAATACAATGTGATATTGATAACTTAGAAAAATGTGAAATATATGTTAAATCAAAAATGATTAAGAAGCCATTTCATAGCATAGAAAAAACAACAAAATTACTTGAACTTGTTCATTCTGACATTTGTGAATTGAATGGTATATTAACTAGAGGCGGTAATAGATATTTTATTACTTTTATTGATGATTGTTCTAGGTATACTTACGTATACTTACTTAAACATAAGGATGAAGCATTTAGTGCCTTTAAAACTTACAAGAATGAAGTTGAAAATCAATTAAGAAGAAAATTAAAGACTTTAAGAAGTGATAGAGGTGGAGAGTATTTTTCAAATGAATTTAACATATTTTGTGAACAAAATGGAATAATACATCAATATTCTGCACCTAAAATACCGGAACAAAATGGATTAGCATAAAGAAAGAGTAGAACTTATTTGGAAATGATAAATGTTACGTTATTAAATTCTGAATTACCTTTTAACTTATGGGGTGAAGCATTACTTTGTGCTTGTCATATGACAAATAGAATTCCTATTAAAAAGAATAAAATTTCCCCATATGAACTTTGGAAAGGTAGAAAACCAAATATTAATTATTTTAAAGTGTGGGGGTGCCTTGCGTATTATAAAAATATGGATCCAAAGAGAACCAAGTTAGGTCCTAGAGGTATCAAATGTGCCTTTGTAGGATATGCCCTTAATAGCAAAGCCTATAGGTTATTAAATCTCGAATCAAATGTTATAATAGAATCAAGAGATGTGGAATTCTTTGAGAATGTGATGGTAGCTAGGAAATCTGAAAATAATAAGGATATTCCAACCTTTATAAGCTCACCAAAAGAGACATCCATAAAGGATGTTGACTTTGAACCTCGAAGAAGCAAAAGAACAAGAAAGGAAAAGAACTTAGGATCTAATGAAATAGACTCCCAACTTATTTCCTTTAACTTAGTAGAAGGAGATAGGAAGGATGTTGTAAGAACAATTCCTTTTGTTCTTCAAGTGGAAAGTGATCCTAAGACTTATAAGGAAGCAATGCAATCTAGAGATTATATATTCTGGAAAGAAGCTATAAATAAAGAAATGGATTCGATTATTTCAAATAACACTTGGGAAATAGTTGACCTACCAGCAGGTTCGAAATCTATTGGTTGTAAATGGGTATTTAGAAAGAAATATAATTCTGATGGATCGCTTAATACTTATAAGGCTAGATTGATAGCTAAAGGGTATCGTCAAAGGCAAGGAATTGATTATTTTGACACATATGCACCCATGACAAAGATAACCTCAATAAAGATTTTATTTGCACTAGCATCTATATATGATTTATATGTTCATCAAATGGACATAAAAATGACATTTTTAAATGGAGATCTCGAAGAGGAGGTCTATATGGAACAACCGGAAGGGTTTGTTCTACCGAAAAATGAAAATAAGGTGTGCAAATTAATTAAACCTTTATATGGATTAAAGCAAGCTCCCAAAAAGTGGCATGCGAAATTTGACTCTAAAATAATGTCAAATGGATTTAATCACAATTCAGTAGATAAATGTCTCTATAAAAAAGTGAATGGTGATATAATCACATTAGTGTGTCTATATGTTGATGACATGCTAATCATTAGCAACAATATAGACGGAATCAAAGAAACAAAACGATTTCTATCATCTACTTTCAAAATGAAAGATCTTGGAGAAGTAGATACTATCCTTGGAATCAAAGTAAAGAAGGATAGTGAGGGTTTTACATTAAGTCAATCACATTATGTTGATAATGTGATAAATAAATTTAAACACTTGAACGTTAAAGAGGCGAATACCCCTATAGATCCAAATATAAAATTGATCAAAAATGAAGGTAGAGCAATTGCACAAATAGAATATACAAGTGCAATTGGAAGTCTTATGTACGCATCACAATGTACAAGACTTGATGTGGCATTTGCTGTAAGTAAACTAAGTAGGTTTACTAGCAATCCAAGTTCGGAACATTGGAAAGTCATTGGTAGGGTTCTTAGTTACCTAAAGAAAACCAAAAACCTTGGGCTACAATATACCAAGTATCCTAAAATATTGGAAGGATATACCGATGCAAGTTGGATATCAAGTGCAAGAGAAAATAAATCCATATCTGGATGGATTTTCATTCTTGGAGGTAGTGCAGTTTCTTGGAAGTCTAAGAAACAAACTTGCATTACAGATTCAACTATGGAATCAGAGTTTGTAGCTTTGGCTGAAATAGGGAAAGAAGCAGAGTGGCTGAAGGACTTATTATATGAAATACCTTTAGACATAAAGGATATTTCCTCCATACATATTTTGTGTGATGGTCAAGCTACTTTAGCTCGAGCATACAACGAAGTATATAATGGAAAGTCTAGACATATGAGTCTAAGACACGAATATGTAAGGAAATTAATTAAGCGTGGAGTAATTTCTCTTACATTTGTTAAGTCAAGTGAAAACTTAGCTGATCCATTTACCAAACCTCTCACAAGAGAGTTAGTGAAATCAACATCAAGTAAAATGAGTTTAAAATTCTTAAATAGATTCACCAATAACGACAACCCTACCAAATATACTAAACCAGTATATATATAGGTTCAAAGGGTAATAACAAGTTATTCGATAAGTAGATGGATTTCAACACTATTAGATATATTGAAATTATATCTTTGAAACAAGTGTTGGTTGTTACTGTTGGAGGGATGAGTTAATTAAATTCTTAATGAAGTTCAGTACGGAGTGAAAGTATCTGTAAAAGTAACAAAAATACTGGAAAAACTTCACCTATGTGAACTTCGAGGTGGTGCTGCCTCATTAGAGAATTGAAGTTTTTTTCTATAAAAGTTTAACGAAATAGGATTAGTGCAAAGCCATATTAGCACTAAGCGAGTTAGAGGAACTAGTGAAAAGTTTAACACTTGTCTGTGTGATCTCATCGGTATAGTCACAAAGAATAACTGGTTCAAAGCACTTTAGCTACTTAGAATTCTGATAATACTTTATGAGATTTACACTATGAATAGATTCAAATCGAAAAGATATCTAATTTTTATGCATAAGTGTTGATTATTTGATTAT
Organism: Olea europaea var. sylvestris; assembly: GCF_002742605.1. Taxonomy (NCBI): domain Eukaryota; kingdom Viridiplantae; phylum Streptophyta; class Magnoliopsida; order Lamiales; family Oleaceae; genus Olea; species Olea europaea. Next base: position 144,311 of record NW_019228115.1, read on the forward strand.
GTGATAGACACTGACTTTGAACAAGTGGGGGATTGTTAGAATTTTAGTTATTCAAAATAGTAGTAAAAAAAATAATTTTGGGCTTAACCATACGGCCGCATGAGGCCCTCCCGAAAATGGGAGGGCCACTTGCAGTATAACCATGCGACCGCATGGTTATACAAAGTGACCGTTGGGAATTCGTTTTTTACCTTTTTCTTTTGAATTTGGTGCATTTTCAACATAATTTTGCACCATTTCGTGGGAACCCTTCAAAGCCTATAAATAGGTGTTCCAATTGCAAAGAAAAACACTCTTGAGAAAATTAAGAAATCCACCACAAAATTATTTTCCCAAATTATCACATAATCAATCCTATATCTATTTTCACTTGTTCTTTGTGAAAGATACACTTTGCTTTTGGTGTTCTTCACACAAAGACTTGTTTAATTCTACAAACTATTTGTCGGAATTCCTCAAAAGAATTGGAAAGGGGGCAAATGACGTTTGAGGATAGCGTTATCATTTTCGTGTTCAAGCCTCTTATTATATCTATATTCTTTTATTACCAATTTTCCTCTCTTCATTGCTTTAAATTTCCAACAATCAGCTGTTCGAGAGGGATGTAACCCTCCACAATATGATTACTCACTATTTTTGCATGCATATTCTCCTTAACTCTTTTCTATTTACTAGTCGTTGAACGTGCGCTGCACGAATGTTGTATTTATTGTGTTTTTATTAGCGTAAAAATTGCAGATGCTAAAGGAAAAAAAAGTTGAAGATTTATTACATTATTCAAGAGGCTTGGGCATCGCTAATGCCCTATCCAACAAAGTGATCATTTCAAAAGATGATATAATTGCTTAAAGAAACTCACCAAAAAATAAAATTGAAGAGATCATGTGTATGTAGAACATGGCAGTTCATGATAATAGAAACATCTATTATGACTTGTGAAATGAATCATATGTTATGACTTGGTTTTAAGCTAAAACTTAAACCATCTGTGTAAAAAAGTTCGAGTTTAGTCATCTTTGCCTAACACCATTATGCATTTGGAATAAGATGGACCGATTTTGGGGTCAGTAAAGAGATTGCACCATCCATGATTATCCAAGTATATTACTGAGTATAATCCTCTTCTACAAAAAGCCAAATCTTGGCAATGAAAGATGCTACATGTGCGTCAACTACAATTTGTCTGGCATTGTAATTTAAATAGGGAAAAGTACGAGTACTAAAGGCACTGAGGAAGCAAGAAACTCAGTAAAACATTCCACCAGGACTCCATTAAATTTAAAGCAAGATGAACAATTTACTAGACATCAAAATTAAAATATCAATAATTGTACAAAAATTACAGTTTTCAAAGAATTTACCATTAGAATGCATGAGAAAGATGAAACTAAACAAACCTGTGCAGCATATGTTCTTTGGAACGAGCTCTTTTCTACATTTAGCTGACAAAGAAACAAATAAGTTACCATACAAAAGTTAAGCATCACACGTATATGGCGATTGTAAATGAACAGAAATTCACAGCCAGTGCAACAACTAATCTTAAGCATGGAACCCAACAAAAACACGATCAATAGCCATCATATATGTTACAGAACCCTATAAAATAAGGTCAGGTAAATAATGAGAAATGCATTATTTCATCACAAGTGTTGACCAAGAATGTAAAGAAAAACAACAAAAGGAACGACATTGGTAAACCTTTATAAAAAAAAATTAGTTTCATTATCGACACAAGATCAGCACAGAAGAACATCCCCAATTAATAAATCAAGACAATTAACTGTCTT